>NC_030418.2:5976353-6076353 GCF_001660625.3 Ictalurus punctatus | reverse complement strand
AAGTCTGTATCTTGCTCCTAGCACTGTTTGAAGGATCGTAGTCTAGACTGCAAGACCTTTAGCCTTCTACAGAAAAATCTGGGTTTAGGTGACTCGTTAGGAGAGCACGTTCTGATAAATGTTAGATAAGAGGGCAAAGAAACACAAAGCAGCCTTGCAATATTTAAATGCCTTATTTACGTGCCTTTTCAGACTGAACCAGACTTCATGCAGCTTCTTAAATAACCCACTTAGCTTATGTAATTGTCTCGTGCAATGAGGAATGTTGCCCTGCTGAATACAGTATGTGCCTCCCAATATATCCCAGGCTGCCAGGTTGAGTGTAAGAGGTGGGGTCTGGGAAGATGGAGCAGTCTGGAGTGGAGGAATGGTTAGCGTTGAGTAATTTGAACCCTGCTAGCTTAGTGCTGACTCTTCACACTTAAGTGTTAAAGCTTGTCCTGAATTCTAGTTTCAGCTTGGCACAAACGACACATCGTTTCCATGAGTTTGGTCCTAAATGTGTATAATGTACTGTGAAAATTCTTAGTCTGTACTTTAGGAAAGTGGGTTAGACAGCAGCTCCATACCCAAGAATCTTACAATACTCTCAACCCTACACCGGAAGGTCACGTTATACATAATGCGACAGAGAACTGAACTCTGTGGTGTCTGAGACTCGGCCCTGTCTGCAGTAAGTGGAAGGAGTCTCTGTCTCACAAACAGCCCTGGAAATCACTCGCGCAACCAGTTTGTCATCAGTCATTAACTTTGGCCTTCTGATTTTTGACGGATATTAGCGTACCTGCATACATGCATAAACACTCCTCGTTTGGCCTGACAGTTAGAGGTCACTTGCTGGGATTGTTTTCAAGTTGTCAGTGCAGGACTCCAGTCAGTGGGGTGAGGGTTGGTGGGTTAATCATAAACATGGTGTCCCAGATATCTGCATTTGGATTAAAGCTGTGCTGGAATTACCTCGGAAGTGGGAAGTCTGTGCTCGTAATTATGCCAGTTTCGGCCTACGTGTGTTCAAGCTACAAAGTGGGGGAAGACTCCGTGTTTGCTTTGTTTTCGTTAGCAACTTGTTAACCACCAAACTGTTATGAGTAATGTTGATTTACCTCCTCAAAACAGCAAATTATATAGTCAGTTATAAAATTATTAATCTAAGACAGATATTTGTATACATCATGTGCTACTTTGTTTATTGTTGATGCTGTGAGCAGCCATGTTGATTTGACCTTACCTTGCTGAGCCTGGGATTGAGGAGACCCTAAGTTGAGTTACCAAGTAGGAATCCAAGTTGAGGGGTTCACAGGCGAACCAGAAGTCCAGGAGGTGGAGTTTGACCTGATCTAGCTCCTCCTACCTGGGTGGAGTCGAACCAAAAGTCCAGGGTTTTGTAGACGACTTAATGTGTCTCTGGATGGAAGGGTGTTAAGTGTGGTGTTCTTTATTGTCTTATGGGTTAAGGTTAGGGTCAGGTCCTAACCCAGGCTATTTGGGTGCTGTAGTTTCTATCTTTTGTATAATTTTGAATCTATACTGTCACTTTTTAAATAATAATGTCGTTCTGTGTGCTAGCATATGACATTTTATGTCCACTGTTAAATCAAATTTTATTCTCCTGCAGTCCTGTCTTCTGGCCTGAGGTGCACCCCAGAGCAGAATTCTGTCTTTATCAGCAGGCAGAAATCATTTCGAATCATAACAAAAGTATACGTCTGATCATTGCATTCTACCACCTTCATGCTGGATTCAGTGCTACATCAAAAGACCCAGAGTAGGACCCAGGAACGCATTTGTATTGATGTGGAAAAAGTGGGGGGAAAAAGCATTCAGATTGTGTTTTTGGTTTTCTCAAACATGTTTTGCATAACAAAGTCATGGCATGAGCTCAGGGAAACAACAGTGACCGAAGGACAAAAAAAAAAATTATATACACACACAAGTAGCAGTAGGTTCTCGCAAGGCAATAAATGGGGCATCGGTTTATTCTGTTCTTTCTTCTTTTTCTTTTTTTTTTACATTAGGTTTAGGGGGGAAAATGGCTTTGTTCTCTAGGTTGCAATATAGCTTTCCTTGATATTGTTGTCTTTGGTTAGTGGGCAGGTGTGTTCTGTTCTGATATAATTGTATTTGTCAACCCTGATGTGACCTCTCTAGATCCTCTCAGCTCTCAGAGCTGCCGTTCAAACACACCTTTATATGAATAGCTCATGTATCACCTACAAATATACACACAAAAAATACAGCTGCTTCTGGAACTTGTTTGTTATGGACTATATAATATCCCTTAGGATAAGGTCTCCAGTGTTTATATAATTGTATGCAAAGTCTACATCTTTTGTCCTCCCCACGATTCTCCCTTACAATGACTGCTGTGATGCATCCTGAAATATCTATTACTCTTGAAAGCATAAACAAGCATTAGATTTCTTTGTTTTCTCGTGAGGGGTGATAAAGTTCAAAATAACGTGTATAGATTTATATATGTCAAGTCTTCAACAAGTGATCACCCGTGCAAATGCGATGATCTGATTTTCAGTGGGCACCACGCGGGAGCACCTCGGCCTGGCGATGGCTCTGAAGGTGCCGATCTTCATCGTGGTCAGTAAGGTGGACCTGTGCACAAAAGGCACGGTGGAGAGAACTGTACGGCAGCTGGAGCGTGTCCTCAAGCAGCCCGGCTGCAACAAAATTCCACTGGTGGTGAACAACGAAGACGACGCCGTCACTGCAGCCCAGCAGTTCGCACAGTCTCCCAGGTATTTATAGATTTATTTATTTAAACCACTATAATAATAAGCACTGGAAACAAGGCATATTCGACAGCCTTAACCCAAATTGGTCTTGGTGTTTATTTATTTGTTATTTTATTTTTTACTTTTGATGTCTTGTTAGAACAGATTCCATTTCTTTGCACGAAGAAACTGAATTATAATTTGCGATTCTCAGACCTGACTGTCTTGCTGTCCTTTACCCTGTCTCATTCGTTTCGGCTTTCTGTTGTTGTTCTGTACAGCGTCACGCCGGTCTTCACGTTGTCCAGCGTATCGGGGGAGAACCTAGAGCTGCTCAAGGTGTTCTTTAACATTCTGCCTCCCCTCAGCAACAGCAAAGAGCAGGAGGAGCTCATGCAGCAACTCACCGAGTTCCAGGTGCGTACGATCTTACAAAGCAAATGTGGAACATGCCCTAATCCTTCTTTTAAAGGAATTCTTCTTCACCCGAGAAATCGAGATTTACCCTGTTTTTAATTTGTCCTGCAGGTTGATGAGATTTATACAGTGCCTGATGTTGGGACTGTAGTAGGTGGAACTCTCTACAGGTAATAACATGTACGACATTTTGAGTCATAGTGGATGTAGAAGCAGAAGCTTGTTTAAAATTTAATTTTATTTATTTATTTTAATTAACCATGTCCTAATCCGACCTTGCTTCGGTGCAGCGGGATCTGCCGAGAGGGGGAGCAGTTAGCGGTAGGGCCGATGGATGACGGCCAGTTCTGCGATCTCACCGTGTGCAGCATCCAGAGAAACCGATCAGCGTGCAGAGTGCTTCGGGCAGGACAGGCAGCTACACTGGCACTGGGCGAGTTTGACCGCTCGTTGTTACGAAAGGTTTGCGTGCGTCTCTGCGTACAAGGAATGATTCGGGTAGAGGGCTTGTTTTTTTTTTTTTCCCGTGCTCTTAGGTACACGTTCTTTTTTTTACTGTAGGGAATGGTGATGGTGAGTCCGGAGATGAATCCCACTATCTGCTGGATGTTTGAAGCTGAGATTGTATTGCTCTTTCATGCTAAGACTTTCCACAAGGGCTTCCAAGTGACAGTGCACGTGGGCAACGTGAGACAGACGGCCACAGTGGAGGCTCTGCAAGGGAAGGTGAGATCGTGATTGTGTACTCGTTGTCATGCGTGACACAAATACATCCCTGTGTCTCTCTCTTTCTATTTCTCACATTGTTGATTCATACCTACATGGGTGTTACTCATGCACAATGTTCTAGAGAGTAGAAGATGCACAGATGTCTATTTAATTATTAATATAGCCTGGCAGTACATTACTAGGCTTACAGTAACCATTAGCTATGTCATTATCTTCTAGATGGCTGCCTAAAGCCATGTGATATGTTAGCTTTTGTTAGCTTAGTTTTTTTATTTTTTTAATCATTTACAAAATCCATAGAATGCCTTCACTAGCTGATATAAGCTTTGAGAGGACACAAATACTATTTAAATAGTATGAAACTTATGATACAGGACACGGGCCAGTTATTGCCCAGTTTAATTGTAGGGGCACAATGTTAAGGCTTTGGGGCAAAAATTAACAATGACATTAATCTGGAACATGCAGTGGACGTTTCATACCACAGCATGTACAGTTGTCCAGGAGTCTGAAAGTATGTCTCTGCGACTCAGTAATGATGGTGTCTGACTGCCTCCCCGTTACTGAATTGCACACATTCACGAGAAGCCAGGGATTTAAAAAAAGCACAGACTGGGCTTGTATTTCAGTACTGAACACAAGCTAATGAGCTTCTAGGCAACTTGGGATTTGTTCTTTGCAACAAGATCTAAACACTTCTCCAGTTCTGTTATGTGCAAGACTGTCACTATTGTAGTACGTGCACTACCGATCAAACGTTTGTGGACACTCGACTGAAATGTTTCTCATGAGCTTAAAAACCTTTTGATCTGAAGGTGTATTATTAAATGTTTGAAATCAGTGTTGTAGATGAAAATCTAATCGTGTCAAGGTATTCATTTCTTCATTGGAAAACTAACATTTTATTTACAAAAATTTTTAATTTTTAAACGGATGACTCTGACAGAAATATTCCGAAAAGCAGCCGATAAATGTCCAGCCTACAGTGCATCAAGAAAAGTATTCACAGCGCTTCACTTTTCCCACATTTTATGTTACAGCCTTATTCCAAAATGGATTAAATTCATTATTTTCCTCAAAATTCTACAAACAATACCCCATAATGACAACGTGAAAGAAGTTTGTTTGAAATCTTTGCAAATTTATTAAAAATAAAAAACAAAAAAAGCACATTGGTTAATTGTACCATTGGTTAATTGATAAATAAACAAGCATAAAATATTTATTTTTAAATATCTTAAACAATAAAGAGTCCTAATTAAAAGTAGACTAACACAATCATGATCCATATTAGGAAAAAGGCTAATAGCTTTCTAAGGAAATAGCCTACTAAGCTTAATGTCAAATTGATATTAAATGCAACCCATAGTAATTAAACATTATTTCATTTATAATTTTATTTATATTTTATGAAGTTATTATAATATCTAATTTTTTATCTATATTTGTAGATGCATTTTGGACATTTTTGGACATTTCCGGGTTGGGCATTACAAAATGACGTCATCCTTGCGCCGCTCTATGTGATTGGCTGTAAGTTTAGGAAGCATTGATTTGATCTGCAGCGGAGTTTTCTATGAACGGAGGACAAACTTTAAACGTCAATATCGCAGTCGATCATGTTAATTTAATCGGGGGCAGTCAAAATCGTAATCACGATCGATATTCGATTAATTGTGTAGCCCTAGCGGGTTGTAACGTTGTTGTTGTTATTATTATTATTATTTATTATTATTATTATTATTATTATTATTATTATTATTATACAATGTATGTGGGGGGGTGGGGATACAAATAAAGAATTAGTGTGTCTAAAACTTTGACCGGTAGTGTACGTACGTAGTAATATGCACATGCTTAGTCTTGATAGTGCCTGCTATGCGATCACGTGCTTTCTTATTGTCCATCTTTATTTCTCTCTGACTGATTCAGTACCATTTATATCGACAGAAATTGAGGTAGTCTATGAATATGAACAAAAAATATGTAACACCAAGAAATGTATCTATCGTCATTCATCCTTTCTCTGTCAGGAGGAGCTGCGCACAGGTGAGAAAGCAGTGGCACGCTTCAAGTTCATCAAGCATCCAGAGTACCTCAAAGTGGGAGCCAAGCTACTTTTTAGACACGGAGTTACCAAAGGCATTGGACAAGTCACCAAACTACAGCCCTTGTCCCAGTACCAGCACCAAGCATAGAGACTCATTCTTGTCCTTTCTGTCTCTGACTCTTCCAGCTCAGAGGATACAAGCACAGCATACTATAATACACCAGTCCTTTAGTCATCCTCAGAGTCCTTTTTTTGTGGGGGGAGACCCCTCCAATGTAATTTACACTTCCTTTTCTTTTACCAAAGCCTTTCCTCCACTGACCTCAAGCCTTTTTTTTAGTCTGGTTGTCAAGATATTTAGTCTGGTTGTCTTTTTTTTTTTTTTTTAAAGAAATGTTTTTTAACTATGGCAATAGGAATATATGAAGTGAGCTGGTCCTGTTTTAAGCGTTTGAATGCAATGGTCACCATATCAAGGCTGGATTTGAAGTAGATGTCTAGTAGCTGTTCTTGTCGCTATGAGTGGACACGTAGCCATTTGGGGTTTGTTTTTAAAGTGAATGTCAAACTAACTGACTGGCTAAAAGTTAAATGATCACTGAAAGCTAATGCTGCCAGTCCCATGCTGTTTACCTCATCAGCATGGTTTGTTTGTCTTGTCCCTTTTTAAAGACTTCTAATGAGCTTCTTGCACAAACAGTTCACACTCAATTGCCACGATATGCCAAGTGAAAGCATGACCATGTTCCATCATCCCCTTCAGAATTTAGTCCCAGCCCTAATTTCACACGTGTGTTGGAATTAAACTCTGCAGCTTGGTAGATCTCCAGGAACCTGGAGGTATCCAAACCCTTCCGTTAAGAATGAAAGGCAACAGACTTCAGGATCTTGGGAGGCCTTTTTGAATGAGAGCTAACTTCTCATAGATGTTGAAAATCCTCTGTCGCCAATTTGTCTTCACATGTGTACTAAAGCGTAAGGTGTTCAGTATTTAAATGGCAGCTACAACGATAACAGTTTCAGCACTATCTTTTCAACCAACTTTTAAAAGGAAATGCCAGCACTGTTAGCTTTAAACCTGCTAATAGTCTCTGTTGTCTTCTGTAAAATGATGACCGGTATTAAACAAGGCACTTTAACGTAGTGACAGGCTCACGCTTCACAGGGCTGAATGTTTCAGCGCGACGAGACACGCTGAAGACGTCTCGCACTGCCTTACTGTCACGCGGTTGGTTCTCTGTGCTTCGCTGTTGCCGAATACCACTTCCTATATGACTGTATCATGTTTTTGTTTGTTTTTTTTGTCAATTAAGTTGATATTCTTGCCTACACTCAAGTGCTTTAGTTGCTCAGGAAGTGTTGCATGTTCCTCTTTCACACTGACCCTAGATCAAGAGAAGTAGATGTCAACTTGAGCAGCGCCTCCCTCAAAGCATCTCCGCTGCTCTTTTACTGATTATGCAAAACGTCCTGCAGGCCTCAGGTGGGTTTTTCCCCCCCCTGATCTTTTATGTCACTGATTTTTATCTTGTTCACAATCTTATTTTCTTTAGGTTACTGATATCAGAGGTGCTCTTTTGTAGTGCCTTGTGTCCGACAAGCTCCTTGGCGAAGTCGGACATCGAACCCCACACGATTTTGTAGCTTTTTAACTTGGTGCTAAACCTTTTACTATTAAGAACATAAACAGGGTTGATCGAATAGTTTCTAAATTATGTGTCTGTCTGAAACAACTAGTTTATCCATGTCAAGTTCTTTTATGTACCACGTTAAGGCACAATGTTAACACCTTTTAGTATGTGTTTCTTGTGCAATTTTAGAGGTGAGGGGGGGAATGCATTTAAACCAAAATGAAAAAAAAAATTAATAAACTAGTTATTTCTAGTTTTATCCAGTTATCTGTTTTTGACACCCTTTATATTGATGTCATATTTTCTGGGCTTGCTGTGAGATGCTGGAAAAAATTGTTTAGGGTTTTTTCCCCCCTGTCTTATTTCTTAAAGAATTTTAGCTTTACTTTATGGTGCATTGTTGTAAAAAATATATATATATATATATATATTTATGATGTATGTGTGTAATATAACAAAATGTTCATCATTATTGATTCCTTTAATGCTGTGGTGTTTAATTGATGTATAGTATAAAGAACATCCCCCATCACATTGCATTACAATTTCCTTTTGCTGGAACTGAGGCCCAAACATGTTTCAGTAGCATGACAATGCCCCGGTGCACAAACTGAACTCCATGAAGACCTGGTTTGCACAAATCCCCACAGCCACGCTCCAAAATCTTGTGGAAAGCCTTCCCAGAAGAGTGGAGCCTATTATAAAACTAAAGGGGAAATAAGTCTAGAATGGGATGTTCAACAACACATATGGGTGTGCTGGTCGGGTGTCCATGTAGTGTATAAAAGGTGTGCATGATGAAACAGGCTGTCAGCCTTGTTCACGGAAAGCGAAAGCTGATGTAAGAAACTGCAATCATATTCTACCACTCTGAATGATGCCTGTGGTGTCATGCAAACCCGAAACAAATCCGTCACTACTTACGTAACTCACAAAAGAAGGCAAATGTATTGGGTAGAACAATTGCAAATGCCAGTTCTAACAATTTTTTTTTAAAAATTACTTCAGTGCATCATTAACTCCTAATGTAAGTTGTGTTATTGAGGTTTGGAGTAACACCCATTCAATTCAAATCACAACTCCTTCTTTGAGAATGACTTATAAGACCCAGAAATGATGGGTGGGAAGTTAAATGTTAGTTAGTTTGGGTAATAAATTCTGAAATGTTTGTTTTTAAGCTTGTAATACACACATGCACCAGGGGTGTACCACAATGCCACTATCTACAGCTGTATAGTGCTGAAATATGTATTTCGATTTAAACCTAAAGTGGGTTATTTTTTTTTTAAATTAAATATAAACCCTACCCTTATTGCCCCAGAAATACAAGGGAAAAAAATATCCCAGATGTAGAAATGGCAGCACTGGCAGTAGGGTGTGTGAATTCTGGCTCTGACAGTTCCTCAACCTCAGCTAAATCACTCGCGTACAGAAGTAGTTCTCGACTAGAGCTATATTAAAATATAAAACCAACTTTAACTTTATATAAAGACAAAAAATGTAGTAGCTTAATTTAAACCATAGCAACCCGGCTCAGGCTCACCTTTCTGGCATGCTGTCTAAAAGAAAAACGAATAATACGTCTCGTGTTTGTATCTGTTCGTTCCAAATAACAGAGTTGTGTTGCATCACTAATGCACATAAATATAGTTTCTGATTTGACAACAACTTTTTTAGGCAGTTATACTGTGTTGCCCTCTTGTGGGGGGAACTGAGCACCACACTACTCATCCATAACACCACACTAAAAAGCAACACGATATTATTTATTAATCATTTAAAAAGAACAAAAATTCATGCGTGAATATGTGCAAGCCAGACGAAAACATGATTTAGGAAATGTAGATTTTTATGCATTTGTTGTTGTTTTTTTGTTTCAATTTTGTCAAGACAGAATGAAGTAACAATTTGTAAATGAAATCATAGTCGGTGATATCATTAAATAATATGATGTAAAATAGTCTGATTAAGACTAAGCTTTCTTGAAGAAAGAATCCAGAGTGCTGGAGTTGTCCATGGGCCTTGCTCTCTTTGCCTGAGGTCCAGCCTGAGTTTTGTGTCTGCTCTTTCCACGCGATGACGACGCTGTTTCAGTCATGACTGGGGCAGAAAATGATGATGAGGAGGAGAGGGAGTTCTGTAGATCAAGTGCATAGTGGTAGTCGGTGTGTTCCGGCATCTCCCACATTAACACTTCCTGTCCACAGTGCTCGCACGTGTGAAAATCCTCTTTGCTATCTTTAAAGGTGACACTTTGAGTGAGGATTTCTGCCCGATGCTGCTCATCGACACTAGATGAAATGCATGAAGAACTGTGTGGAGACCATTCAGTCGGAGATTTGTCCTCGGTGCTTTCTTTCTCTTTAGGGAACCTGTCAGAAGTTGTCTCCAATGTCTTTCTCTGAAAAAAAGAGGAAAGTGACCTACTTGAAACCACTGGTGATTTCTGAGAAACCACGTTGGCTGTATTCTTGGGAAGGGTCTCGGAGGAAGGCAAGGAGACCAGTTCCTTTTCTATGAAACTTTCATCTGCTTCCTTCTTTTTCTTTTCAGCAGCTTTTTGGAAAAGGGCCTGGATACTGCCTGGTTTCTTGGGTGTTGTTTCTGGTTTCAGTGCTGGCTCGGTTGTTTTTAGACGTGACTGCGTTGGTGCCACATCACTGCTGAGGAAACTAGTGATTTCTCCAGATGAGTTCTCACTGAACTTACTGGCAGATAAATGGAGACAGGTGAGGGGAGGAGACCTAGAAGACATATCACAAATACTGAAAACACAAGGTGGCTCAGATATCAGATTTCCAACAAAACCTTCTACAATAACCATCATCGAATGAGCTCTGACTGTTTAAGTCTAAATGTCTGTGTTGAATGGGGAAAGTTGTGCGTACTCAGGGACAGTTACACACGTACGCAAATCAATTTCCTGGGCATTGCAGTCAGATTATACAAATGGCCTGTGTGCAGTTTACTCCTCCGAGGTTTTCAGTAGAGATAGACTGATACAGATATTTTTAAATAACCGATATTTGCATGTTGTTTGTGTCCAATAACCGATACGCCGAACCGATATTTATTTATTCATTGTTTTTCTGTTTTTGCCACAATGATATCACCACTGAACCGAATGAACCATTATATTTATGACAATTTTGTCAATTTCACGTCCCCCTTGTGTACAAAACAAAACTCTTATTTATACACCGATAAATAAAGGGGTCTGAACGAGTTACTAAAGTTTGTCTCTATTTCTTAACACCAAGCTGCTTGATCTACATATCAAGCATTTATGTAACACATCTCATTTGTACATTAAGGGCTGTTATAGCGATCCTGCACGCAATTCTCAAATTCTCCTTTATAGGTGGATCAGAGAAATTATCTATAAAAAAAAAAGAATAACCGATTATGGAAAAATGCTTAAATATCGGTTATAAAAATCCGATTATCAGTCGATCTCTAGTTGTCAGAGGCAGGGTTATTTCAATAGTGTTTACATCACCACCTTTAAACACAACTGCTTGTTTTTAACAACCCAAAAAAAAAAAAAAATCAGGAATTTTCTTTTTGTGGTCAAGTGTAATAGCATGTAAGAAAAGGCAAGAGACAAATTAAAAACAAACATGGGGGGATCCCCCACTACCAACACCTACCTAATCTACCTTTTAAAATATACTTAAAACGTGAAGGACGCCATTACGAAAATACCTTGATCCGATTTGGATCAGTTCCAAAATCTAAATCGGTTCATCTGCTGGTTACAATGATCGTCCCAATTTAAATCCCATAAACATTCAGGCACTCGCTCTTCAGATAATGCTAATGAGAATCTCAGATAGACAGGCATAAAAATAACAAAGAGTAATACACTCATATGGCTGAGAAGATGGCAAGCGCTGAAAGAAACATCTAACAGGAGTCTTGCATATTGCTGCATGAATAATCCTAGCTGTAATGGAATATTTAGTTTAATTTAACTCTACTCCGTTACTTGGCAGCTTATTAAACAGCACTTCATCCAGTACATCCTATTAGTTTGCACTTCGCTTTATTTTTTTTTTTAAATATCGCGAACACTGTTAGCTTTTCACACAACGTAATGTAGCCACAAGACGCTAAATCGAGGCCATCAAGTCATAATATGTGCATGGGACGTAGGTTATTTTATTATGCTTTTTTATTCACGATGTAGATTGGTCTTATTATTTGTTTTTGTTAACCTCATGCACTCTTCCTGTAAACACATAACCACTATTTAAACTGATAAGCTGACCAAGCACTCATCTGTTTGCAGAGCTCATTTTATGTAAATCATCATTTTATCTGTTGTATAAAATACAGAATCCTTACAGGAACAGCGAATGAAATGTTGATGACATCATATCAAGACAGCAAGATTACTCCAATGTCTTTGGATGAGTGCTCGAGGTCACACGAGGTTAAGTGGTTTTAACAGGAGGAAGAGACGACATTAAACGGGACACTCACCAGGCTTCCTGATGGCTGCCGGCAACGTTAAGGCTCTTCATGATTGCAAAGCTGTCGGAGGAAATCTTTGAGGCCTCATAGCGCGCTAGAGCAAAGCAGCGAGAGAAACTGTTGGGCCTTTTATCTCCAGCCTGGCGGACCCCCACAGTCAGCAGCTTGGCAACTCGGCCATTCTGCAGAGTTAACGACAAACGCTTCATGTACATCATCACAGAATAAATAAAATAAATAAATAAACCACGGAACTGTATGAAGAGCATTTAACACTTACCATCTCTTTATCTTTATTCAGTCTCTCCTCCAGCTCAAGGGCCAGCTGGTGCAACCAGTGCTGAACCTCGGATTAAAAACAAAACAAAAACTATTGCGCGAACGATAGATAAGCATTTGTACAGATAACTCAAACTATTATTTAAATTATTACCTGAGTTTTCGTAGCGAGAGCTGACTTTCCCTGAAAATTCTTGCTACAGCCAATGGATTTGGGAAGCTGCCTTGGTTTCACTGGCTCGAACTCGATGCCTCTGCACAAGTCGTACAGCCACGGCCTGAACAACAATACAACACCTCAGTAAAAAATTTGCTCCAAATGAATCAAGGCAGTTAGACAAAGAGACGTTCCATAACTCTAGTAAAACTCATTTCACCACTTCTTTCAATTCTCAATAATGTTAACAGGAATAAATGATATTCTGAAAGATATTCTGTCTACAGGTGACAAAAAAAGGTGTGAAACTTAAAATATGCCAAACTGAAGTTAGGCCAAATCCCAAATGACTTCCTATTTACTTTGCTTGCACTTTGCATAGGGTATAACATAATGGAGCTGTACAACCTACATAGTGACCTACGATAAATATTAAACTACTGCCAGGGTTTTTTGTACTTTAATACTTGTGCACATCACTAGTCACCTCTAGAGAAACTTCTCCTACTTTCACAGAGTAGTGTTATGTGATGGAACTCTCACACGCAGAGCCAGGATACACACAGGCCTTGATTCAGACCTGTTGTCTTGATCTGTGGCATGCCACAGTTTTGGTCGGAGAAGCACTCCGAGTCTTACCCAGTCTTTTCTCCAAAGTGTTCCTCCAGCTGCGCCCGTGTGAACCGAGTGAGCTCACCCATATTCTCCACCCCCAGAGTCTCTGTGACGGAGACGCCCAGTTTCCCTCCTAGATTGCGACTGAAACACAGCCACGAAGAAACAACTGCATCATACACTGTATATGAAAATAAACACTACATCTAACTTCCTAGCCGTATTCTGGAATATACTTACATTTTACTGACGGGCAACGTCATGAAGAGTTCAGGCACCGATCCAAGAGGAAGCACAGTCTGCCGATTTGGTTTGTTGAGACCGCACGCCAGCTTGGCCAATACCTGCAAAGTTAACGTTAAAAAGAATGAGAATGCTCTGAATGAACACCTCTTTTAGAAAGAAAACAAACAAACAAAGCACCTTATTATGAGAAATTCCTGCAGAGCAGCGGAATCCGGTGTGCTGCTCCACGGCGGCCCTCATTTCCTCCACAATCATTGCTCCAACGGCCAAACACACCTCTGAGTGGCCCAACCAGCCTGGCTGAGAGCAGGTGGGCAGTGTGTCGAGCCACTGCTGCACACCCTTTGACCGCTGCTCATCTATATACACATAGAAATAAGTGAATTACTGCCATTTCAACCTCCGCAGGAAGCTTAGTTATGCTCTTGACCACATCACTTAATTACTGCTACAGTGACCTTTCTTCCACAAGGCTCCATGAACACACCTTTATCCACCAGCACATCCTCCACCGAGTCGGGAATGGGAAAGCCTTGGACGTAAGTGTTCTTCAGAAGTTGAGGGTCAATCCGTGATTCTTCTAGATCCTTCAGTCTTTTTTGGACGCTGCTGGTGAGGTCCATGTAGGCTTCGTCGATGCTGGCTCTCTCAATGACTGCAAATCGGGACATGACCTCAATCACTTCCACACTGGCCTCCCTGTAACTGGACACAAAGACGCAGTCCAAGCATTCAGCATAATGGGAAGACAAAACCACCTCAAAACTGTTTTGATTACATAAGTAGAACGAGGGCTTACCAGGTTAGATCAGCTTTCCCATGTGACTCGCGGACTCTCGCAACCTGAAGATCTGGACACAGTTTCTTGGCATCATCCGCCCACATGTTTCTTGTCACACCGTGGGCTCGCGCCTCATAGCTGACTGCTATGATACTGATCAAGAAAGGAGATATGGGTAAAATATGTGACCGTGCTTTCCTATTGGAGAGTTTTGAGTCAAACTGAGTCATACAGTCCAGAATTATTGGCACCCTTGGTAGTGTATTCTTACATTGAAAACATGAGCGAAATCGAGCTTATATCCGAAGCAAACAAAATGTGTACTTACTGAATTTATCAATTTTAACATTTATATCCAGAATTTATATATTCCTATGAAGCTGCTTTTATAATGTCCATTGTTAAACGTGATATAGAAATAAACTTTAATTTAACTGAATTATCACTGTTCACCACTGTTTCCCCATCTACCAATCACTGAACACCACTGTTCTCAATAACTAATCATTGATCACCACTGTTTCCCCATCTACCAATCACTATTGTTTCCTCATCTACCAATCACTATTGTTTCCTCATCTACCAATCACCACTGTTTCACCACCTACCAATCACTGATCACCACTGTTTCACCATCTACCAATCACTGATCACCACTGTTTCACCACCTACCAATCACTGATCACCACTGTTTCACCATCTACCAATCACTGATCACCACTGTTTCACCATCTACCAATCACTAATCACCACTGTTTCACCATCTACCAATCACTAAATCACCACTGTTTCACCATCTACCAATCACTAAATCACCACTGTTTCCTCATCTACCATTCACTGATCACCACTGTTTCCTCATCTACCAATCACTGATCACCAGTGTTTCCTCATCTACCAATCACTGATCACCAGTGTTTCCTCATCTACCAATCACTGATCACCAGTGTTTCCTCATCTACCAATCACTGATCACCAGTGTTTCCTCATCTACCAATCACTGATCACCAGTGTTTCACCATCTACCATTCACTGATCACCACTGTTCCCAATAACTAGTAACTGATCACCACTGTTTCACCATTTCCCCCCATCCAATGACTTCTTTATTCATTCTTTTAAACTCTGCTCTTGACTGTATTTACAACTAGCAACAGTAAGTTATTCCATTCATAACCGTTTTCTTTCCAAGCTACTCAATTATGAGTTTTTGCCTTATTGATGGAAATGACTGCATCTTGTGGATATACAAACAGCTCATTTGTTGTGCTATGACCAAAGATGGGAAATGTTATAATTTTCCATTCTGATAATTACAACAAAAAAAGAAATTATATTCTGTAAGTGTCTTCAGAAAATCTTCCTTTTTCATAACACGTTTCGTAATACGTTCTGATATGCAAATGATCATGAATATGCAACGACTATTCAATGAAAATGCAAATGAGCGCGCAGTCACCTACTGAATTCTAGCGCTTTCAGAGCGCGTTTCCCTTGAAAAGAGTTGCCAACAGCTCAGGGAAATATGATAATCGACTATTAAATGTAGCAGCAGTATTTTCAGCTCACCCTCCTCCTTTCCAGGTTTTGTACTGAGCCACGACACAGGGTTTATTCCTCAGCTCGGGGTTAAACCTCTGCTCCACCTGCACGTAAAAGCAGTCCATATCCACCAGGGCCACCACTCTCTCCTTCCCCACCTCCATCACGCAGCACCACCAGCTACAGTATGTACTGTTATGTTGTAGTTTGTCTGGTAAAGAAGCCGTACAAATGAGCACTGAGTAGAGCTTACTCTTAAACACTTAAACAGAGTACATGTAAACACGCTCACTTCTGACACACGACCAAACGCGTAAAACCAATCAAAACAGATAAGCAACTAGTCACTTCGCGCCTTATTAATAAACTTCCGCCCTACTTTTTCTTCTTCTTTGAACTAAATTGTGTTATATCACCACCTATTGGACTGGGGTGGCGTTCAGCAGTCAAAGACCTGACCATTTTTCCTCAATTTTATTCACCAGCAGTGTGTTTGGTGAAAAGCTAAAATAAGTGCTGTGCTGCTGATTTGTGTTTCTTCCTGCAGTAGACTCTGTACATTCTCTATGTAAAAGACGTCTGCTGTTATAGAGGAATAAGCAAAAACAGTGTCGTGGTCATAGTTACGTCTCTGGAGTAGTTATTACCCGGATTATTTTCCTAAATCAGCTTTACTGTTCCATGCCTAATACACTTACTGCCGTGTTTTATTATGAATGACACTTGTTGGAGTACAATACCAGTGGTACTACATATTGTCATGTCCGTCTGTAGACACAATCTTTCCTTTCGGCGTGTTTACACCGGGAGTGACATGATAACGCAAACTAACCAGTCAAGCTAACATTGAGCCAATGTCTATAGTATATGGGCAAAAGTGTGTGGATGCTTGATCATCACACACATATGTGGGTTGCCACAAACTTGGAAGCATCCAATTGTTCATAATGTCTTTGCATGTTGTAGCTTTAAGATTTCCCTTCACTGGAACTAAGAGGCCCAAACCTGTTCCAGCATGGCAGTGCCCCTGTGCACAAAGTGAGATCCCTGAAGACATGGTGTGCTGAGGTTGGACTGGAAGAACTCAAGTGGTCTGCACAGAGCCCTGAACTCAACCCTACTGAACACCTTTAGGATGAACTCGAATGAGGACTGCGCCGCAGGCCTCCTTACCTGACATCAGTGCCTGGTCTCTTGTGGCTGAATGAGTTCAAATCCCCACAGTCATGCTCCAAAATCTAGTGGAAAGCCTTGCCAGAAGAGTGGAGGTTATTATAACAGCAAAGATGGGTCTAAATTCTAAATCTGTAATGGGATGTTGAAAAAGCACATATGGGTGTGATCCACAAGATTTTTGCCATATAGTGTTACAACAAGCCCTTTTCATAACAACCCAGACAAATTTAACCCAATGCTGGCCCAGTGTTGGCAAAATGGCAATTTTTATATCACCCTTGCCAACAGTAGCCCAGGTAATGGCTGATGTTGGTCTAACATTGGCCAAACATTAGGATACTAGCAAACAAGTCTTCCTGTTTTGTGTACTAAGTCTATCAGATGTTATTCATACCATACAACCTTAAGATTGGTTCACATTGGTGGACCTGCATATTTTCATGTTTCCATTGCTCCAGAGCACAGATGCTTTTTGAGACTTGCCCTCCAATGACAGGTATTCCAATTTAAAGCCCTATCCTGTCCTCTCTCTGGCACCATAGGTTTTCTTAAGAAAAATGCAGGCAGCCTCTCTTGAGAGTGAACCATCAGATAGAATCACTTATTAACAGAGATGGGCAAGAACACAAAGCCCAAAGGTCCATGAGCAGAAACACACATTTGCTCTGTCATAGTAGAGCAGTAAGCCTCTAATAATGTCATTTTTATATGAGGGCTGCAAATGAAATTGTAAGACATCACAAATTTGATTGAGCCATGCAGATTGACTATGTAAGGAATACAACATGACACCATTCCCTCTGTGTGTGTGTGTGTGTGTGTGTGTGTGTGTGTGTGTGTGTGTGTGTTTTGAACACTTTCCTGCAGCAGACTGTAGGAATTATTACAAAAAGCTTCATCATAGCAAATGATTAAAAGTTTTTATTTGTTAAATAAGACTTTTATTGTTAGAAATAAGTTATTTGAGTGTCCACTATATAAGAGGGTACTTCCGTCTCACTTTTTTCTCAATATTTTTTCATTCACATGCACGAAACCCGGGTGCATGGTGGCTTAGTGGTTAGCACATCTGCCTCACACCTCCAGGGTCCGAGGTTCAAGTCCTGTCAGGGCCGTGTGTGTGGAGCTTGCATGTTCTCCCCGGTACTCTGGGTACTCTGGTCTCCTCCCCCAGTCAAAAGACATGCATGGTAGGCTGATTGGCATATCCAAAGTGTCTGTAGTGTGTGAATGGGTGTGTGTGAAAGTTTATGTGATTGTGCCCTGCAATGGACTGGCACCCTGTCCAGGGTGTACCCTGCCTTGTGCCTGATGCTCCCTGGGATAGGCTCCAGGTTCCCTGTAACCCTGAGAAGGCATAAGCGGTAGAAGATGAAGAATCCTTTCAAATCACATAATCATACTTTCTATATTGGTAATCATATTTAAAATCCTAATCCACAAAAATGGCATGATTGTGCAACTTGTAGATTTACAGAAATGTGTGTGTGTGTGTGTGTGTGTGTGTGTGTGTATAGCAGTGATGCCCAGGGACAAACAGAAAACAGAACAAAGGTGACCAGGCTGTTTATTCATTCCCCCGCTGTCATAGGTCACATTAGTTTTCTTGATAATAAAATCATATAACTGTTCTGCCAGTAGCAGAACATAACTGTTAGCAGTAACATCAGATAACTGTTCTGCCAGTAGCAGAACAGTGAATGGACAATTACACACATAACTCCCTTGATGCAGCCCTAATGCTAATGTCTGGTGTGAATTCAGGGCACATGTGGCCTCGAACCATGCCAGCAAAACGCTGCCAGAGCATAACACAGCCAATGTTTTTTTTCCTTTCATTTGTCACCTCTTTATAGTTTCTACAGTATACAGCAGTTCCATATTTGCCATGTTATATACTGTGTGTTGTTGAAAAGTAGTTTTTTTTTTCCATCAAACTTTTCACATTTTTTACTAAGTTTCTGCAAACCTAGAAACTTGGAAGGTTTGCAATTCTGTAAGTTAGTGTAAAGCAGAGGATCGGGCAGACTTTTTGAACCAAGGGCCACATTGAGCCAGAGGCCACACATTCTAACTAATATGAAAATGTATTTGTATAGATTCCATAGGCAAAGCACAGATTACATTGCAATTTACTGATTTGAAAACATTGGTACTGTAGAGTAGTAAATATGAGGACTGAAACCTGACCATCATCTTAATATAAAAAGGGGGTGGGGTTCAAAATGGTAAGTATATTATATTTTAATGATTGTAAAACAGTGTTATAGCTCTGAATAATAACAGCAGTATTATAACAGGAATAAGAACAGCAGCAACAGTGTTGTAAATAAAATAAAATAAAATAAAAAATAGCAGAAATAACAGTATTGCAAGATTTGTGTAAATGGCAGAATCACAAAAGTAGGTTATTTCAGTAGGATCAGCCACTGGAAATGATTCAGGATAACAACACAAATACTTTTAATAATATTTTATTTATTTACCTTTATTTTAGCAGGAAGTCCCACTGAGATCGAATGGTCTCATTTACAAGAGAGACCTGGCCAGGGTATATACATAGAATTCGACTTGTAAGTGATTTGTGTACACACACACACACGCACGCACACACACACACACACACACACACACACACACACACACACACACAGAGAGAGAGAGAGAGAGAGAGAGAGAGAGAGAGAGAGAGAGAGAGAGAGAGAGAGAGAGAGAGAGAGAGAGAGAGAGCATGTGGAGCTGAGTAAAATTAACATCCTTTAGTGCACAGAGCAGGCCTAGCGTCACGGCGCCATCTATCGGATTTATGTAAAACAGCATTTTATTAATGCAACGAAAGGCCTAACAAACAGTTGGACGTCTATGATGTTGCTGTGGTGATGTCGCAGTAATGGCTACTACAAACAACAATTTACAATTAATTGACATGGAATAAACGTGAACCTGGCTTTCTGTGAGGAAACGTCAGGGAAGAGAACACACTTTGCAACTCAGTCTGCTAAAAACATTGTACTACTACATTATAAGAAGAATTTACTCTCAAGTCTCCATCAGTGAACGAGTGAGAACTTCAGTTTGATACAAGAGACTTTAAACTCTAATGATACTCATACCAGGTCCCTTTTAGCACACTTGGTGCTGCTGGACTTTATAGTATACGGTTATACTCTTTCAGTTACACTGAAACTGGAGCTCTATTTCCGGCTAAAACTTGCACCTCAGGCACAGATACAGAGCTCATTATGTTTCAATAGGTCAAACACCCAGTTCATAGACTTAGTGTATTCAGTTGATCTAAATTTTAGTGAAATAATGACAACATATAATTTTTGTCAATTTGATGAAATGATAATTCATATTATAATTACTAGACCAGATCCTTGCATATTTATATAAATGTATAAATATGCAATGAGTAATGCAATAATAATTTATAAATTATTTACAAATAAACAAATAATAAATAATCAAACTTAATTTGCATGATGGATATATATTTACATTTACATATACATTTAATATGAGTTAGATAGAACTTTGTTCAAAAATGAAGGCAGACTGCCACGTGCAGCGCCTCACTTGGATGTGTCTGAAGTCTCGAAGCTTGACTTCCCTACGTTTCTCCTACAAAGGGGCCTTGAGCTTGTTTGGAGGTTCTAGCAGGGTAGCAGCTACTTCTATACCAACGATGCTCGTCCGTCTAGGAACCTGTCCTCTTCCACCGAGCGCGGAGCTTCGGGAGGGACGCACATGGAGTGGTGAGGGAGGAAGGGGACACCCGCCTAGCCAGCCAGATCAGCCGAATCAACCCTAGCGATCAATGGGGTGACAGATGTCGCAGCCAGATCGCCCTCACATCCAATAGTACAAGCGCACAAGCGGGATTTATATAGAGGGGAAAAGCCACCCTTTCCTCGTTTATGGTGAGCACTAAATGAGCGCTTGGCTTTTGCGACAGATACATGTAATAATCTATAACACAGACTTTCTCTTAATGATACGTTCACCTTTTGCTTTATTATTAAAAGATTGTTAGTAAAACAAGACGATTTCAAATCTCCCAGCAGGCTTTGTGGTATATGCTAATACATGGTACCACCATTGGCTGAAGTCGCGCAACAGACCGCCCAAAACAGTGTGATGTTGGCGCTAGTGGGCGCGTGAGAGTGTACAAAGAGTGTGCAGGTTGTTTATAGAATGTGGTTAATGCAAAAAAAAGAAAAGCCGCCGTGATTATTAACACTCGACATTATTTACGTCCAGTGCATGTCATAAGCTCTATACTCTATACAGACCTAAAACTGATCGTGCACAAAATAGGCAAATGGGTTTTTTGTGTATTATTATTCCACATATAATGATGCAGCAGTTACATCATGCCGCCTGTAGATGGCGCGCTAAGAAGCACATTCATAGACCAGAATGAGCGGGTTATAATAAATAAATAAATACACTAACAAATAAAGAATTAAATGTAAAAAGGAAGCTGTTTTGGTGTAATGAACAGTGAAACATGGACATTTTACACGCAGTAGTCCAAACTCTGAATTACTGCATAGTCATTATAACTGAAATGTAAAATGCAGTCATAGTTGTAATATGTTCTAAAAAAACAACAAGAACAACAATACTGCACGTATTTGGAAGAGATAGGATTGATAACTTTGCCTGGTTGCAGTTTATTGTATTCACTACATGAGGGCCTTTTATGAAGTACGCTTTATTCGTTTGAAATGTTTTCTTTATTGCGAAACAACTGCCAACAGTAGCAAAGGTCACAGAGGCACATGCAATCAAATTTATTCCACGAATCCAAGACAAACAGTAAATTATAAAAAGTCAATCGGGCTACTCTTTGTAACTTTAAAAAAAAAAAAAAAAAAAAAAAAAAAACTCTCTTAAAATATAAGCAGTACTCCCTTAAAACATAACCCCATTAAATGTTAAAAAAAATTCCATTGTCATTGAAATAATTACAGATATGCAAAATGTACATAAAATAAACCAAGCTATCTGTATAGCAGGTATGCTTTGCGAGGTACTAAGGAAATTACTCTTTGTAACTCTTTTTTTAAAGAACTGTTTTAAAATGTAAACAGGTTTCTGAGTTTAGACTATCTATATTGTGTGTGTGTGTGTCTGTGTGTGTGTGTGTGTGTGTGTGTGTGTGTGCGTGTGTGTGTGTGCGTGTGTATGTACAGTGAGGGAAAAAAGTATTTGATCCCCTGCTGATTTTGTACGTTTGCCCACTGACAAAGAAATGATCAGTCTATAATTTTAATGGTAGTTGTATTTGAACAGTGAGAGACAGAATAACAACAAAAAAATCCAGAAAAAACGCATGTCAAAAATTTTATAAATTAATTAGCATTTTAATGAGGGAAAAAAGTATTTGACCCCCTCTCAATCAGAAAGATTTCTGGCTCCCAGGTGTCTTTTATACAGGTAACGAGCTGAGATTAGGAGCACACTCTTAAAGGGAGTGCTCCTAATATCAGTTTGTTACCTGTATAAAAGACACCTGTCCACTGAAGCAATCAATCAATCAGATTCCAAACTCTCCACCATGGCCAAGACCAAAGAGCTCTCCAAGGATGTCAGGGACAAGACTGTAGACCTACACAAGTCTGGAATGGGCTACAAGACCATTGCCAATCAGCTTGGTGAGAAGGGGACAACAGTTGGTGCGATTATTCGCAAATGGAAGAAACACAAAAGAACTGTCAATCTCCCTCGACCTGGGGCTCCATGCAAGATCTCACCTCGTGGAGTTGCATTGATCATGAGAACAGTGAGGAATCAGCCCAGAACTACACGGGAGGATCTTGTCAATGATCTCAAGGCAGCTGGGACCATAGTCACCAAGAAAACAATTGGTACCACACTACGCCATGAAGGACAGAAATCCTGCAGCACGCGCAAGGTCCGCTGCTCAAGAAAGCACATATACATGCCCGTCTGAAGTTTGCCAATGAACATCTGAATGATTCAGAGGACAACTGGGTGAAAGTGTTGTGGTCAGATGAGACCAAAATGGAGCTCTTTGGCATCAACTCAACTCGCCGTGTTTGGAGGAGGAGGAATGCTGCCAATGACCCCTGGAACACCATCCTCACCGTCAAACATGGAGGTGGAAACATTATGCTTTGGGGGTGTTTTTCTGCTAAGGGGACAGGACAACTTCACCGCATCAAAGGGACAATGGACGGGGCCATGTACCGTCAAATCTTGGGTGAAAACCTCCTTCCCTCAGACAGGGCATTGAAAATGGGTCGTGGATGGGTATTCCAGCATGACAATGACCCAAAACACACGGCCAAGGCAACAAAGGAGTGGCTCAAGAAGAAGCACATTAAGGTCCTGGAGTGGCCTAGCCAGTCTCCAGACCTTAATCCCATAGAAAATCTGTGGAGGGAGCTGAAGGTTCGAGTTGCCAAACGTCAGCCTCGAAACCTTAATGATTTGGAGAAGATCTGCAAAGAGGAGTGGGACAAAATCCCTCCTGAGATGTGTGCAAACCTGGTGGCCAACTACAAGAAACGTCTGACCTCTGTGATTGCCAACAAGGGTTTTTAAACCAAGTACTAAGTCATGTTTTGCAGAGGGGTCAAATACTTATTTCCCTCATTAAAATGCAAATCAATTTATAACATTTTTGACATGCGTTTTTCTGGATTTTTTTGTTGTTATTCTGTCTCTCACTGTTCAAATAAATCTACCATTAAAGTTATAGACGGATCATTTCATTGTCAGTGGGCAAACGTACAAAATCAGCAGGGGATCAAATACTTTTTTCCCTCACTGTATACTATATATGTATATTATTACACTATGTACCCACCCTACTAATAGCTTAATTAGAGTTTATTTTTATTCAGACATTTTCACTATCATCAGACCTACAGCATTTAAACAGTTTAAACAAAAGTTTAATAGCCTTGAGGACCACAGTGAATACAATGTAGTAGTACTGTTTTTGTTTTGTTTATAATATTTTATTTCACAAGAGAATTATAACTGTAAAAAAAAAAAAAAAAAAAAAAAACGTCGTCAGTTTAATTATTTAATTATAAAGTTTAATAATATGCTGTGCCTGTGTCTTTAACACAACGATAAGGCATTTATTTTTATTATACAGTATATTAGCCCTTGTTAGGAAAACTCATGTTGTTGAAGGCTTTCGAGCCAACCTAAGTGTCCTTCTAGAGAAAAGAAATAAAATGAAATAATAATCTCCTACCGCGCGCTATTCTATATGCGCAGATATCAGTCACGTGATCATATATCCCTCTTGTAATTGGTCAGGACGCTCAGCATTTTATTACTCAAACTCTTCATACAGATGGACATCTGAGCTGGCTTTTATACGCCCTAGGGTTCTCAACCTTTTGTAACTAAAGCCCCTCCAAGCCTCCCCTATTATGTAGCACGCCGCCCACCCATATTGGAGGAGACCAGGTATAATGATTATCTGTTGTATATTATATATAATATCTATCTATCTATCGATCGATAGTATGATAGATAGATAGATAGGTAGATTGTTTTTGCTTTTGAATTTTTTTTTTACTTTTTTAATTACTATTCATAATTTATGATTAAAAAAAACTTTTATGATTTTATAAAACTATATAACGGACAGGTATGGAACATGCATGATCAACATTGTTTTTGAACACTATAACTACTTTGAACAAGTAAAAGTTGCTGAGGTTTGTCCAAAAAGTCTCTAGGCTTTTTTTTTTTTTTTTTGGCTGAAAAGTCGTTAAATTGGCAACACAGGTCTGCACTGACAGCTAGGTAACAGGCAGGATAAAGTCCGCCTCTTCCCAGAAATAAAGAAAATGCAGGGGGGCAGGCAATATACCGAGAACCCAAATGATGGAATTCTGTCTGTATTTTATTCTTGAAAACAATTTGCGTCCCCCTTCCGACCCCCCCTGTTGGGAACCACTGCCCTAGACCAACATAAGGTCTTACTGTATAGAGAAAAAACCCCCTGAAATAATTACCCAAATCTGTGACCGCGCCAGGTATCAGTCACGTGATCATTTTCCGTCATGCAATTGGTCAAGGTGCTCATCGCTTTATTACGTAACACCCTCTTATAGATAGACTTTTGGCGCTGGGTTTTCCAAGTCCTCCAGAGCAACACGGAAATCATAGATTCATTTTTTTTAACGGACGGAACATTTGTGCGTGCAAAAATGTCAGGAAAGGTGGTACTCTATTACTTCAACGGGAGAGGGAAAATGGAGTCAATACGGTGGCTTTTGGCTGTAGCTGGAGTTGAGGTTCGTGCAACACAAACAAGTTCTCCACAAAGTTTAGGTTAAGTAAATGCACCGTTATTCATAAATGAATTTGTTGCATTTACAGTTCGAGGAGGTTCATCTGACCACCAAGGAGCAATTCAAAAAATTGGTGGATGGTATGTATTACCGATTTACATTGTCTTTTTTTGTAGCAGGTGTTTAGAGCAGAGATTTTCAAACTTTTTTTTGCATGCAATTCTGAATATAAGCTATTCAAATATTAGACTCCTTATTTACATACGTACAAAATACTTTCATATTCATTGAAGTTCTTTAGCTTTTTATTACTGCACTGAACTTTTGAAGCTAGCTTCGTTTATAGTTCTACTAGCTTCTGAGATTGATTGCAGGGCTGAGTTTATGACATTTGTAGCTTGTTAGAACTGGTTACTATAACTGACAAATGGTAACTAAATAAGAACTTGTCTTTTGCTACAAACTAATATATAATGACCTAAAACACGGGATCTGTCCCAATAATGCGTTCATTGTTTTTTTTTGTTTGCTTTAAAACATAGTTACTAAATGATTTCCAATCTCCCAGCAAGCTTTGCGGTATATGCAAATATACGGTGCAGCCATTGGCTAAAGTCGCAGCATCGGACCGCCCAGAACAGTGTGGCCCAAGTTACTCGTGGTACTGTTACAGGTTGACCAAACACGGATAACTAAATAAGAACTTGTTTTGCCACAAACCCATATAAAATATAATTGCTAAAAATAAAACAAACAAACAAAAAATGAGAGAGATGTAAAAGGAACCACAATTCTGTTGTGAAACAGGGACATTTTATATGCAGTACTCCAAACTCCATTCAAGAATGTTACCTACATTACCGATTAATCATTAATGAATATATGACTGAAATGTTGGAAGAAGGAAAAAAAAAAAACAATACGTGAATAGTTGTAATATGTTCTAAAGGGAAACATAAAAGAATGTTTTGTGTGTGAAAGAATTGTTAACAGTATCGTGGGTTACAGAAGCTAACGTACTCCAAATATTTTCATGAATCCAAGATAAATAGTAGATTGAAAAGAAATACTCTTGCAACTTTTTATTTCCTTTTGGTTTTAGTTATCTTTTTTTTTTTTTTTTTTACTCTCTTAAAACGTAACCCCAGAAAGTGTTTGTTTAACATTTTTAATCATTACAGATATGCCAAGTCTACATAAGAAAATTAAGCAAATATGCCAACCTCATCTTCGTATCTTGTATACTTTGCCATTGTTATGGAAAAGCAGGTCTCGGCCAAAATTTAGAACGGCCATCATTTCATAAGGAGTGAATTTGAAAAGAATTGGGGTGTTTTGCATGTACTCAATTTAAAAAACTTATTTTTTTTTTTTAAATCAGCAAAATCTGAGACAAAGACAGAAAATCCCTCTGTCACTTGTTGGTTTGACATGGACCCACTCAATAATAAGTCTAAATGTCAAAAAAAGTTACTGTGTATTATTGCCTTGCAGTTAGTTATTAGTCTGTTTGGCTGATCAAAGGACTTTAATGAAATGTGTTTAAAACCTAAATAACGCAAAAACAAAGCAGGCTATTAAAAATAAAAAGTCAAATTGGACCTAATGTGTTCTGTTGGTGAAATGTTCAGGAATAAAATGGTGTATGGCTCCAGTAGATAGCCAGATTATGATTGTATACGTTTACATAATGAGCCAAATATTTGTGTAGTTGTATTATATTCATAAAAGGGTGTCTGTAGAATTTATTTCACAGTTAAAGCAGTCTCTGGCTGCAAAAAGCCGATCTACTACACAGCGACTGTTAGAAACCAGCAGCATTAACTCTTCTTTGATCTCCAGACGGAGTGCTCTTGTTTCATCAGGTTCCCTTGGTTGAAATGGACGGAATGAAGCTTGTTCAGACGAAGGCCATTTTGAACTACATCGCTGGAAAATACAATCTATATGGAAAGGATATTAAAGAGCGTCTTATGTGAGTGCAAGTCTTTATTAGATATACGGACTGAATTGTATCAGTTGCATGTACTGTATGGATCAGGTTTACCTGAAGCCATACTGCAACACATTTATTCTGTTTCTTTTTAAGGATTGATATGTACTCTGAGGGTGCTAGGGACATCATGGACATGATCATGATTCTGCCCTTTACACCTGCTGACCAAAAACAGAGTCAGCTGGATAAAATACAGGGCAAAGCCAAGGAACGCACTCTTCCTGCTTATGAAAAGGTGTGTGGCTTACATTAACAGTATAATTAAGCCATTTCTATATGCATCTTCTCATAGAAATTTTATTTTCTTCTCTCTCTCTAGGCTCTTGCTCATTCCCAGTACCTTGTGGGAACCCAGTTAAGTTGTGCAGATGTGCATCTCCTTGAGGTCACTCTCATGCTGGAGGAGGTGCTCCCTACAATACTTTCCACTTTCCCCAAAATCCAGGTCAGTTTTATGCAACACATTGATCACATCTTTGAAGAGGTTTATAGAATCGAACTTGTAAAAGGGCTATTGCGTATACATTGGTGTGTCTGGGGAAAGATCCCACTTTAGTGGGGGACAGTCTCATCCTTCACTAGAACCACTAAACCCCTTAACAAAAGAACAGTTACCTTTACTCAGGACTACAGGACATTTACAGTCAGCTCCAGAATTTTTAGCACCCTTGGTGAAGATGGTTTAAAAAAATCTAAATTATATATAATATATACACACACATGTATACATATTATAATTTTTCTATATAACTTTTCTTCACCTCAGGAATTTCAAAAGAGGATGAAAGCAATTCCAGCCATCAGTAAGTTCCTGCAGCCCGGCAGTCAGAGGAAATCTCCGCCTGATGAAGTTTATGTAAAAACTGTCATGAATGTATTAAGCCATCTTTTCAAGTAGAAGACTGAAGGTACTTCAAGCACTTTATAAACATTGTTGTACCTTGCACAGAAGAGGGATTATGTAAGGCTGTTAATCATAAATGAATTCTGTTTCACACTCAGTAGTTTGCCCTTTGGACAAAAATAAGCATTAAAGAGCGGTTTCTGTTCTCTCCAATATAATATACCATATCCAAGCTATCTAAAGATAAATCACTAGTGAGTTTGATGGATTACAATTTAAGTGCATACTCGTGAGGCTATGATGTAAATCCTAATGAGTGAACGTTTTGGACATTATGGTTACTGACATAACAGCATAAAATAGCATGCACTAAATGATAGTAGTTTGATAATATTCTTGGTCTTTTGCACATTGTGTAAAGCTGTTCTCCTTGTATAATACAGGCTTTTAAAGCAATAAATGATTCCAAGTTTAAATTGAGTGGGTTTTTATTAGAGCATTCATTACGTGATCTTATGTTTGCTGATTTATTATTTTTTTGGTTCCTTATCAACACAGTGTAAACTGAATAAATCGATATAACATGTAAAAATACTAAAATTGGCTTTATTTGGAATGTACAAGATGAGCGATCAAAATGATTAACATGACCACATGAAGTGTCATGATTCAATCAGAATGGAATTAGTGAGGGGTTGATGCAGTGCTGTGTGCGTGTGTGTGTGTATATATATATATATATATATATATATATATATATATATATATATATATATATATATATATAACAATATTGCCAGGAAAGCTGTAGTTGAAGAAGCTTCATGTCATGTTCAGAGGATCAGCAGTCGCACGACCATCATGAGGCTGAAATCAGGGCACAGAATGAAATTTGAAATGGCTGTTGCAATCATGTGGGTTGAAGGTCAATACAAAGCAGCTGAAACATTTGGTTAAATGGCAAGAAGTTGATAAATATAACTACTTCTCAAATGTACATAACATGATATGGTGCTGCTGTCTCTGTTCTACTCTTTAAAAGCATTACAGCAACTACAGATGGGTGACAAAGGGGGGAAATGGTGGCTCTTATGGTGTAGCATTGTGCATGGACTGTGTCCTCTTAGACAGAAAGGCACTGCAAATCAATATAAAAGTTCTTCTGACTGATCATCTTTATCCTATAATGAAACATTTCTATCCTGATGGGAGTGGTCTCTTACAGAAAACCTATTTTGAGATTTTTGAATGTGTTCGTGCTCTATAACACCATCACCAAAACACCAACTGAATAATTGTCTTGTTGAACATAGTTCTAAAGACTTGTAGAATCTATACCATGGGGCACAGAAGCTGTTCTTGTGGTGTCCCAACACCTTACTTAAACATTGTTTTTTACTTTGTCACCCATCTGTATTCATTCCTGACATAAAATGGACCTGATATCCATTTTGTTCTAAGCACAATACAGAATTCAGGTAATCCTCACCTTAATCCAGCCATAATACCTGCAGGCATTAATTTTCCAGAGTTCTTGAATCTTATTCCCATCACAACTGCCAGCACACCAGAAGCAGCTAGAAAAAAAAACACACAGAATGAAAAATTAATTGCTATAACAGTATTTCAACATAAATATAATTTTAATCAATTATAATTTGGGTACTCACTAAGTGAGGTCCATTTGTCCTGTGGATCCATAGTTATTCTAAAGGCCCCATATGTAGATATGCCACCGAAAAATAATCCCGCAATGAGTGACACCAAGCTTCCTGGTGCAGTGAATAAGAAGATTTAAAAATGTCTCAAACTAGATCAAACATGTGCAGCTTTTATAGTATACAACAGTATAGGATGTTGCAGAAACATTACAATACCATTATATTACAATATCTAGGTACTATCTAGAGTTTAGTGTATGTTCCAAATGACTTGCAGAAAAAAAATTGTATTTCCACTTAAAAATGCAGAAGTACAGACTTTAAAATTTACTTTATAATCAATCCTAACATCCTGAAATTGATGCAGTTGTATCCCACTATATTGATTAATTTATCTACTCTTAGAATAATGTATTATCCCTTATAAGCTGACTCTTAACAAAAGGGTTCTTTTAAAATATGTATAGTTGTTTTTTTTTTGTTTTTTTTTGTTTTTTTTAAGAAAAGAAAAAAGCTCTAATTTGAAATGCTTTCTGATAAAACCACCAAGGGACAACTGTAGAACCTTTAAGGTGTACTTATTCTTAATGTTTGTCCCATGTCCCATGGACTTCAATTTGACAGCAATATACAAATGCTTAATTCATTTAAAAATACACAATTTATCTCATCAGCCTTATACTCATTCATCACGTTATAAACATAGGTCAGACAGTAGGTCTTATTTAGTTGGGTTGTCTCGTAGTTAATGTGTTCTCTTATGTAGCACTATAGTCCTGTAGGAACATTGTTTAGTTTCAGGTGTACTGTACTAGCTCTATATATGTTGAAATGACAATAAAAGCCACTTAACATTGTGTATGGAAACAGTGTACATGGTTGGGGGATTTCCCTAGGTGGCAATCTTATTATTATTTTTTTCTATTCACTGCTCATTTTCACTTCTAATTTCACCTCCTGGGTAACATTAGCTGAACATAATGGCTTACCTTTGTTTTATTCGCACACACAGTATAAAAATATTATTTAAAAAAAAGTCAAGCACAAAGTTTCATAGTGGAAAAGTTGTTTAGTAGAAATCTGTATACACATTCTGACAGTTCTACATGGAACTTAACACACAAAGCGCAGTTGATTATCTACGTGTCAAATTGCTTTGTTTTGCGCAGTAATGATGCTCATTAATACGATGAACGACGTTATCATTACGGACGCGTTGATTGGACTGTTTTAAATTTAAAATTTTATTGGCTGTCTTAAAAAGGGATTACCTTATATGGTAATATTTTCCACGGTATTACCTTTCAGGGTAAAATGAGAAACAGGATTAACCAATCAGGATCACGGATTTTCCCTGCTTCTGTTTGAAAGCTACTTGCCAAAAAACTACAGTGAAGAAACGCTTTATATTGAAAATTTCTACCTAAACCTTTTTCAAACTGTCAGGCAACACGCCCAGTGTCCTTTGTGTGTTTATTACTGAAGGAGGAGGGGGGAAAGGTAACGCCGGTTTTATAAGGTAAACTTTAATTTCCTCTCTATTACCTGAATGCTATTTTAATTGCCTTTTTTTATTATTATTGAACCGTCAAATATTTTATTAAAATTCCGTTCGTTTGTCAAGACAGTTGTTTTCACTGATTAAATACGGAATTTCTGAATAGCACCACCACGCCTACAACTGCCTGGAATCCACCCAAAATGTCTGGGCACGTATTATAAATTTACTTGCACAGATCAGGCTGTGATTTTTTATCATTTAGCATGTTTTGTAGCTACCGAGTATAACTAACTGACCGCAGACACACGACAATATTAAAATAACAAGCTCCCGTGCAGACATGACGACGGTGTATGCAAGTTATACGACTAAGAAGACAACTCTCCACCTTTTCTCTTATATCCCATAAAGCCTCCGAATAAAATAGTAGCTGCATAGACAAACCCGAGCCAGTCAACTGCCATACTGTCCTGAAACAGAACCAAAAAAACACACAAAACAATTCATATTATTACATTAACACACAAATGAACTCACGGGACTAGTTTTAACATGACCTTACCGGATATTTCAAGTTATTGAAGTCTTAAAAAAGTGCAACAAACACGACTCATTCACACAACTGTTTTCTTTCTCGGCTCTTCCGGTGTCAGAGCACGTACTACGTCACGATGAGTCAACCTACACCAAGGATAGATGGATGGATACCTAGACACAAACAATTAAAACGGATCATAAGAAATTTGAATACGTAGCCAGCTAAGCAGTAAACGGCTTGCATAAGCTAGCACGCGGCATGACTCAACACTGCATAAAAACTGCGGAAATCGTTGTTAGTTACAGCAACGTGTCAGCGCGTCCGCCATATTAGGAAGGTCAAGAAAACGTTCCGTCACTGTGTACGGAAGACCTATAAGTTCCCCATTTTCCCTAAATTAGATTTGAGCCCATAGCATTTTGTAGCTTTTACCACAGCCTAAGAAAATAACACTCATATATAAAATGAGTGTGTGTGTGTGTGTGTGTGTGTGTATATATATGTATATATATATATATATATATATATATATATATATATATATATATATATATATATATATATATATATATGTGTGTGTGTGTATATGTGTATATGTGTGTGTGTGTGTATATGTGTATATATGTGTGTGTGTGTATATATATATATATGTGTGTGTGTGTGTATATGTGTATATGTGTGTGTGTGTGTATATGTGTATATATGTGTGTGTGTGTGTATATATATGTATATATGTATATTTATATATGTGTGTGTGTGTGTGTGTGTATATGTATATATGTATATTTTTATATATATGTGTGTGTGTGTGTGTATATGTGTGTGTGTGTATATATATATATAATGTATGTGTATATATATATAATGTATGTATATATGTGTGTGTGTATGTATGTGTATATAATTATGTATGTATATAATTATCCGTGTGTGTGTCTGAACACATTCATAAACTTCTTACTTAAACACTTCATAAGGTAAACTATCCCTTAGGAGGGAGATGTTACCATAGGAGGGAAAATGGATACTATGAAACAACACTGGTTTTACAATGTTTTTCACACTGACAGAAAACTATAGTAACTGTAGCTGTTAATGTACAACCATGGTTTTCAAGGTTTTATTGTATTCTGCTAAGCAGTTACACCAGTGATTTTCAAAGTGGGGGCCGCCAGGGGGCGCCCGGGGGCCTCAAAATTTGGTGTGAAAAATAAATAAATGTATCTTTTCTCTTTCTCACTCTGACACACACACACACACACACACACACACACACACACACACACACACACACACACAATCAATTCCTAATGTAATGTAAATATGTAAGAAGTAATTATTAATAAAAAAAAGGGGGATATATTCAGAAGTCTGTATTTTTAATGTGTTTTAAATTCATCTTGCAAAAGGGGGGCATTGCCCTGGAAAAGTTTGGGAACCACTGAGTTACACCATAGGTGTCAACCATGTGTTCTCATAGTGCATGTGTACTAAATAGATCTGTAAAAGCACACAAAGCAGTGAATTATATATTATTTATTCACGTGAATTAGCAAATTGTTAAACATTTGTTCAGAACAATAGAGATAAGATAAGACATCTGGAAAACCTGTGTCTCCAGGTTACCTGTATATGTGAAAAAAGGGAGAGGAAAAAGAGAAAAAAAGGGGGAGGGGTGATTTATCCATCCATGTATTTGGTATACTGCTTATCCTTCAAAGTCACGGGGAACCTGGATCATTGGGCACAAGGCGGAATGCACCCTGTATGGAGTGCACGATCACATACACATTCACACACCCATTCATACAGTACGGACACTTTGGACATGCCAATTAGCCTACCATGCATGTCTTTGGACTGGGGGGGAACCAGAGTACCTGGAGGAAACCCCCACAGCACGGGGAGAACATGCAAACTCCACACACACACACGGGACTGTGGCAGGAATCGAAACCTCAACCCACAAGGTGTGAGGCAAATGTGCTAAACACTAAGCCACTGTGTGCCTGGCTGATTCAAAAGATGCAATATATCAGTCCCTCCACGTATTTGCGATTTTGTGATGTCATGTGATGTCACATCACAACATGCATTCAGCCAAAGCCCTCTGATTCACGTGCGTCGAACATAAGTACAGCTAAAAGGTCTCATTTACCAACAAACTTCACTGCACAAGACCGTGCAAAACAATTTCGAGCAATTGCGATTTCGCCAATTCAAGTAGTTTTCTACTAAAAAAGCACAATAAACTTCGCAAATTTTGAAAAAAAGCTGCACAAAAATCAAGCATTTTTGGCCGCAACAATTACAAAAAACTCAGTGAAATCTTGTATGGACTGATGTATGGTTTTTAAAAAGTGACTAACGTGCAGGGCAAGTGACCCTAAGGGATTCAAATATTTACGTATTTGATTTGGCCAATATTAACTGCTGGAAGGTAAAATGAGCCAATCAGGCTTTAGGACAGTCTGTAAAGAATCTGTCTCCCTGCATTAACATCCACCATTAATTCAACAGTTCTTTTTACTCCTGAGTGGGGGCTTTATTGTGCATATAGATATTTAAAGGGAAAACTGTTTCCATGTGCATATGACAAAAAAGAACTTGAAAAATAATTATGTAAATTAAGTAAAACAATAATTCTGGACAATTCCAGCTGGTTGATATGTTCCTGTAAGGGAGGTGTCCATGGTAATGATGGTTATCTCTCTAGTGGGGCCCTACTCCAAACCATACTCAGTTTATTTGTAATGGTCTGCTCCTTTCATTGAGGACTACATGATTTAGTGTGTGGCATTTGAATTATGTGACCAGTGTTGTGACTGTAGCTTTCCTCTCCGCTCAATTTGAGTCCGAGTGCCACATTGTGAGAGAGGACTGTGGATATATTTCAGTTGGTTTTGAACCAGTTGCTCAAATATGATAGTGTCATGATACCACTGACCATCAGAGAAGACAAACGGCTGCTTGCATACCTCTTGAAAATACCTGTGGTGCTAGGGAGATACTGAAGGGCAGGACTTTGAATAGAAACAATAGGAAGGTAAGCCTTAAGTACCTTTAAAAATCCGTTGTCCCAGGAGATGAGGCCTTCTGAAGCTTTGAACCATTGTACTGAGAAATGGTTTGCTACTCATTTAATTGGTAGTGCATGAGGGTGACATCTGCTGGTGAAGAGGATGTTCTGCAGACAATGACGCATGTAGGATCCCTATACATCTGCTGAATATTAATATCAGGATCAAAATCACCTTCATTGCCAAGTACCATTGGTTAACATGTACATGTAAAGGACTTTGTTTTGGTGTACTGGTGCTTAACATTATTATTCACATTACTATCACGATTCTGATTTCAACTGTAATGTATGGCACTGGTGAGACTACAATGACCAAAAACTGCCTTGATATAAGTAAGTGTAGGTTGTTTTGTTTTGACCAATATACCAATGGATCTTCAGACCATTCTAAAGGAGGATCAGTCAAAATATCAGATCAGTCTCTGTCCTTCTAGCGTGGCATAGACTGTGTCATTTTTGGATTTTTCTGGCATTGCCAGCATCACTGTCAAGACGTTTCCACAGGTTGATAACTGCAAAATATGAAAGAACATTGAGTTCACTGTGAGTGCCAGTGTTCGAGAGGTGGAAATGTGTGCTCTGAATTGGGAATTGTGTCTTATAAATGTTGAGTCTTCTTGTTAACGCTGACAATACTGTTAAAAGTGACTCCACATATCCACAGTCAGACACACGCAGTCTGCCCTCTCTGACTCTTCCTTTTCCTTCACCAATTATTCAGCATATTTTGTATTTGGCATGAATTTAATGATCTGCCTGGTTGAGAGAGTATATGCAGGATGTAATTTTCCCATAACTCATTAAAGGCTGAGAATCACTTAAAATAAAACCGACATGGACGTCATCCAGCATGCCTTTTTTATCTCCTGGAAAGGACAACAATTTAATCGAGTTTGCTTTGAAGCAGATGTTTAATTAAAATCTAGTCAAATAGGTTGCATGCAGTTAAACATGTTATAGGCTAAATAAGTCTTTAAAATCAATATTCTGGGTTTTAATACTGTTATAAGCAGTGAAGGCAAATTTGTGTTTAGACCTACCCTGTTTGTTCACAGCTTCCTGCTGATAACTAAGAACTATGTTGTTTTGCTCTGTAATGCCTCAGCAAGGAAGATGTATTATTATACATCAGCTGCTGAGAGCAGACCAAGCCCTGAAACCGTACAACGCTCAAATAACAATGCTGAATGTGTATTTGTGCAGTTTGAAATGACGATTGTATTTTTTAGCATACATGTCAATGACAATTTGAGTATTGATGTTGCATAGATGTTATGTTGCTGGTATGAGTTCATAATATTGCCACACTTGGGATCTTGTCCTGCAGATTTCCATCATTTAATAATGTATAAAATTGCCAAGCATATATATATTTTTTTGTTTGCATAAGTATATACCCCTGGGTCAGTATTTGGTACTTTTGGTACGTTAGCTGCAGTTTCAGCCAGGATACGTCTGGAATCAGTTTTACGAATCTGGATCTTGATATTTTTGCACATTCTTCTTGGCAAAATTGCACAAGCTGTGTTGAAACTGTCTATTTTCGATGGAGACCATTGTAAACATTATAATTCAAGACTACAGATTCTCAGTTGGATTGAGGTTTGGGCTTGGAACACACATCTTAAAACATTTAAGGTTCTTGGATTTGAACCACTCCAGTATAGCTTTGGCAGTATGGATGTCATTGTCCTGTTAGAACATTATATAACGTTATACATTATAAATTTAATTATATTATCAACTACATTATTATAAATATATAATTATAGATTATAAAAAGCCAAAGCTTCTTATTGCTTACAAAAGATCTGTATATGCACAATCATTGGTCTCTGTAGAAAAGGACAGGCGAAGCAGTCATGTGACACAAAACTAGCTTATTGCATTAGAAATTCCATTTATTGCATGGTTTTATTATTTCAAAAGCAATGACAAAATGTCATACATTTCATATGGCCTTCAGCTGACTCTACAATTTGTGTCTTGAAGAAATTCTGTTACATTAATATGGCTATTGCAGTAATACTGTCAGCAGCACCAAATTCTCTGATGTTCTCTTCTGTGTACGAGTTCATGAGTCCGATAATAACATTGAAAGAGATGAAAAGGGGCAGTTATCAGTAATGTACAGGCCTCTAATGTTAACATAAACAGGTAATGTTTGATTTCTTATACACAAGATAATGAGTACAACAATGTTATACTGGTGGGAAAAAAAATAAACAGGATTAGAATGAGAAAACAACAGTTAAGAGACTGTGTACTTTTTAAGCCCTAGCAGCAGCAGTAAAGACTGATTAGTGAAGGTTTTGTTGCCCATTGTACCCATTTGGTTAAATATTTTTACAATGAGCTCACAGTGAGAATACAAAGCTAGTTTCTGATACCCAACATGCCACGAGAAGGAACTTCCTCAAAACTCAAATGTCCATATGTCCTTTCCTGACTGTTACTGGAAATAATCTATGGGAGTTACTGGATCATAGCAGGAGATGATATGACCTTCTGCTTGTTAATGACCAACAACGTCATCAGATTCCTCTGCAGGAATATGAGGACATCTCACAATATCCACATTCATTGACTCATTCACTGGTTAACATTCACACTTTTCCTGTTGTTGTCCTGATTCGTTTTCCTGTTATTGTTTTTCCATTTGTTTATTGTTATTATTTATGTAATAAGTAATGGCCTTCCAGTTCGTTTTTCCATCACTATACATTCAGCATTCAATCAGCACTTCGATCATCACCAACACTTCAACAATTCTATGTTCTCCGAGTTTGTGAGCGAATATTATGGTCATTTCCAGAAATGTTGGCTTGTAGTTCCCAAAAATCACAAACATACTAGCTATGAGGAGGTTCAGTCTCAATCAAACAGACATTCCTCCAAAAGTATCATAACCGAGTTTTCTATTCAGCAGAATTATCAGATGGATGCACATTAAATGCTTTTTTTTCTTACTTCAATTGAAAATCTGAAAACTACTGTTGAACTATTTATGTAATGGCCAGATGATCTTTAGAACCAGTGGCCTATTGATTATAACATTAATTTAAATACTGCTGATAGGAAATTTGCCATTTGCTGCAATGATATTATCCTGTAAATCAAAATAAACCCCCATCTAAGCAGACATTGCCAATCATAAACAGACAACATAAACAAATTTGAATGAAACAAAGGACTCTTGCAGAGTGGGTAGAAAAAAGGCAAAAGCTGTACAATTCAGTACAGCAGTGCAATTCTTCACTCGGAACAACACAAAACATCAAGGAGCTTCACAACCCAAACATTTCATCAGGTCAATGATAGTTTGTTTGTTTTTTTTCTCACCATAGCCCTTTTAAGACATTTTACAAGCCATTACAATACGGATGCCAAGTTTGAAGTTTTTATTAGACTTTTGGGCAAAGCGATCAACTTTCAGAATGGATTATTTTATTTATTTATTTATTTTCATAAAATGAAAGGAAGCATTCATACTGCAGACCACTATATAATATTACACAATCTGTGGATAGACATTTAGAGGTAGAGTTTTCTTTTCTTTTCTTTTTTTTGCGATATAGAGGAATAAATGGCTACATTGTGGACTAAACTCTGATCAAATAACAGAACAATTACATGTATAACAAATATGAGAGATTGAGAATTTTGAAAGTAGAAGAAAGTTTTGTTTGAAGCATACATGGTGCAACTCTAATCTCGTATTTTCGTGTCTGAACAGAACTTTCAGGTAGAATATTGTTCAAACCAAATTATTCATGGAAGAAAATATCATCTGATTAAAATAATAGGCTTCAAAAGATTTATACTAGAAACATAATGCATAATCATCAGCTAAACAGAAACTATACTGTGTGTACAATTTCTGGCTACTACTAATTTCCTCTTGGCTACATTACGGGGGGAAAAAGTTATTTGCACAATTATTAGGAAATGGGTTAAATTTTTAGCTTTTCAGAATATGCAGTTTTTGTAAAGTCACCCTTTGTACATAACTTTTATGAGCCTCCCATCCAAAAAAAAAAAAAAAGCATAATTTCATGCTTGAGAAGAACCGACATGTCCTCAATTAAGTTTAAATCAGGTGAGGCAGTGTGTCAGGTCAGTAATCAGTTATGACTGAAACATTTTCTTTCTAAGCAGCAGAGTGCTTTTAGATACATGTGATGGAACATTGTCCTGAATAAACACCATGGTTTTCTTGCCGACTTCTTTTTGTTCCACTGTTTGAAGACAGCTTCTTGTTTTTTATTAAAAAAAACTGGCAGCAGTTTACTTGAAGACATACTCCAACTGACCACTTTAATAGGACCACCTGTACTCCTGCTTATTCATGCAATCAGCCAGTCATGTGGCACTGGCACAATGCATCGATCATGTAGGGCCAAGAGCTTCCGTTAATGTTCACATCTAACATCAGAACGGGGGAAAATGTGATATTGGTGACTTTGACCTTGGCATGGTTGTTGGTGTCAGACAGGCTGGTTTCAAGGACTATAGTCTCTAGGGTTTACAGAGAATAGTGCGAAAAACAAAAAACATCCGGTGAGCGGCAGTTCTATGGGTGGAAATGCCTTGTTGATGAGGGAGCTCAGAGGAGAATGACCAGACTGGTTCAAGCTGACAGGAAGGCTATGGTAACTCAAATAATGACTCTTTAAAACCATAGTGAACAGAAAAGCATCTCGGCACACACAACACACCAAACCTTAAAGTTACAACGGCAGAAGACCACATTGGGCTCCACTTTTTTCAGCCAAGAACAGGAATAGGAGACTACTGTGTGCACAGAAATTGGACAGGTGAAGATTAGAGAAAAACATTGTCTGGTCAGTCACTAAGATTTTAATTCGGATATGAATAACTGAGGCTCTTCATCTGTATCTGCATGATTTTATGCATTGTTCTGCTGCCACATGATTGGCTGATTGGATACTTGCATGAATCAGCAGATGTATAGATGTTTCCTTAACCCGTCAGTGAGTGTATTCTCATTATTTTCCAGTAGAATGCGCTTGTTAAATGTCAATACATGCCTAAACAGAGACATATCAGAGTTGTATTTTCATGGACTTTTAAAACGAGACTACAATGAACAGATTAAGTTTTCAGTGTAAAACGCTGAGATGTAAATTGTCTTTTGGGGTTTTTCACCTGATATTGCATCATACTGGAACCCACTGTGGTATAAATACATTAATATAGTTTTGTGAACAAATGAATAATGGAAAAGGTAACTGAGGTAACAGGGTTAATTTTGCATGTTAAAAGGCAGAGTACAGTGAAATGCTTCTCTGTTGCATTTTACTGCAGATATAATATTTTATTAGATAAGTATTTAGTGACAGTATATTGCTCCTGCATCCTGAAGTTTGGCAATACTGTATGAGACAATCTGTTTTGCAAAGACAAAACAAACAAACAAAAACAAACCAATGTACTAAGCAAAAGAAAGAAATAAAGCACACTTGATGTGTAAACAAAGCAAAATGTCATGCAAAAAAAAGACAAATTACACAATCTTAACTAAGCCCAATCATGAACGAATACAATTTTAACAAAAGCGTTATTTAAAAAAAAAATCACAAAACAAAAAAAACCCCTCTGAACCACAAACTCCATTAACATGAATACTCGTTTGGAGAGCTGAACACAATAAAATATCTTGGCCGACCTTTGTATAAGCATGTCAACCCCATTTAAAATGCTGTTCTTTTATTTCCAGCTCAGAATATTAAGATAACCAACGTAATGGATATGATGCTGAGAATGTAAAACCAAACAAAGCCTTCAAGACAAAAGAAGCAGTGAAATAAAGAGAGATGTGGTCATCCTCCAGCAAACACGTCTTGGCCCTAACACCAGGGGGGAAAAACACTCCAAGATGTGACAGCATGGCTGGCTGAAAACACAAGCATCCAACCAGCGCCGGTCTCGTCATGCTGATGCGAGCTGGCGGGAGGTCAGTGGTTTCTATTACCTCATGGTCGTATATGAACCCACAGCCATCCCAAAAGAGTCCCATAGATCCATGTTTTCACATAGAGTTTTCTACCTGACTCGGTTAAGAGCACTGGCAAAGTGAGGCCACCCAACACCAGCAGTGAAGGGAGCGTCTTTCTGAGGCTTAGCAGTGACCTTTGACCTTCTCCTGGAAACTTGCATTTATTGTTGGGCTCCTCAGAGTCATAGAAAGAAGTCAGCAACCTAAAATAAGGTAAAAATTCTTTCTTAAGATGTCTTTTGCAAACCACAGTCAGTAAAATTAAGTGTAAACAGAGATATTCTGCTGAAATATGTGGCGAAATTGAGTAGAGGCATCTGCTCAGGAATACTTACTTATCCTTAATCTCAAATCGTTCATGAAGCCACCTGCGGAAAAAGTCCGGCTCTGGAGGAATCTCCCTCATGTCCAGGCGCTCAAAGTAGATATGCACTCTGGGGCATTCTTTACAAAGGAACTCTGTTAACAAACAAACAAACAAGACAAACATTCAGCATATCTGTTATAAATACAGCAAACAAGTCATTACCTCTTTAAGGTTGTGTGATTTATAGATTTCTCCCCTCATCTCTGATTTACCATAAAAAAATAATAATCTTGATTTAATACATACAAAAAAACTAAACAAAACCTAAAGCCATAGGGTGGTGCTGTTGAGTGTCACTTGGTTTAAATGTAATCTACTCAAACATCACTGTAGCTGTAAGATTCTGTAAACAACTAATTATGCAAACAATGCAATCTTGCACAAGCTTTTGGGTTTTTTCATTTTATAAAATTCAGTTGCGTTTAAAATTTACACACTTTCAAACAAGACCACCTCTGGCAGGTTCTATCATAATTTGTGGTGGGATTAAGTTGTGACTGTGACAATAATGAAAACGGCTGATTCTAAAGATTACAAAGATTATATGTGATGACTTTGTGAAGATTTTGCATTTCACTTTATTCAAATTGGGCTGACCATTTTTTCAAAAATAAAACAAACAAACAAAAAATCAATGCTAGATTGTAGATTGAGAAGTTTTCTTTGGCACAAGGTCTGCCATTTTCAGCATTGGGCACTACTGCCACTATGTATCTAAAAGTAGCACAGCTAAATTTAATGTGGCTTGATTAACCGTGTTTGTTGGCTAGCTTAAACGCTGTCCATTACAGTCACAGCTGGTGGGTTCTTCACAAGGTTGTGTCGTACGTTTGAAAAGGTATTTAACAAAAGTATTTCATATTAAATTTAAACCAAGAGTAAAATCTCTGCATTTTTACTTAAAAAGTGCAAATTCAAGAGATAAATTGTAAAACTGCATAATTATTAATATTATATAATCAGAGTAAATGTTACTGGGACAACTGTGTAGGAAATATTCAACTTTTACATCACACAAGCCGGTACCACTTTAAGAGAAATCTTGAAACGCAAAAGCTGCGTAGATACTTCGCATTCACTGAGTCAATATTGGACATACAGTTTATGGTCAAAAAACCCGACCATAACACCGATATGTGGTTCTTCCGCAAAATGTTGGCACAAAGTTGGACGCACACAACTGTGTAGGATATCTTTGTACGCTGTAGCGTTACAATTTCCCTTCACTGGAGCTAATGGGGCCAAACCTTTTCCAGAATGACAATGCCCCGTGCACAAAGCGAGCTCCACATGGAACACATGGTTTACCAAGGAGGGAAAAGAAGAACTTGACTGGCCTACACAGAGCCCTGACCTCAACACCTTTGGGATGAACTGGAACTCCTACTTACCCCCCTCCCCCCATTATAATTAATTGGATATCATTTTAATCCTTGCCGCACACCGGTGTCTGAAAAACAGTCAAAAACAATTCACAAGTAGTCAAACAACAATAACGAGCATCTAATCGAGATTTCTGATGGATATAATATACTCAATCCAAGCAGAACATTCTCTAAATCTTTGGACAAATACTCAAAGGCAAAGGCCAAGCAATACAACGTAAACGTGCACACCTGCTGAAGACCAATCAGGAAATCTAAATTTAAAACAAAAATATACTGAAATAATATCTGACTCACCCTTACAATGACTGAAGCACTTGATTAACATGTAAAGAATGTAAGTCGTATCAATAACATTACTTTGCTGTTTATTCCTGTCCAAAAACAGGATGTTTTTTTGCATAACAAGTGTTGGCTTTAATGTTTTTGGGAACACCAAGGCGAGGGATGATAGCACGCCATAACTTCCTGTTTATAGGAAGTAGCAGGAAATCCATATTTATGTATTCTAGGAACCTGATTGTACTTGGAATTAACACGCACTTGCAAGCACTCTGCCCTTTTTCAGATCAGTTTGATGACTTAAAGACTAACAATATTTATATTAGATGACCTGGCCCCTTAATCCAACTGAATTATGTACATCATCCATGCAATACTAAATGTAACAGATTAAAAGTCCATTTCCTGGCTGTACTAGAAGTGTGTGAAGTGTGTCACTGTACCTGGCATTGAAGGGGCAGACAGTCTTTTCCCGTCTGCAGTCAGAGTGCCTTCGTAAGCCACTGTGACATCGTAAACTGCGTCTAGGTGCTCCTTCATGGACTCTATTGCTACATGTGATGCTTTCATTCTTGGTGTCAGAATGTGTTTCAGTACAGAAAGTCCTATGAGAGTCATTTAAAAAAAAAAAAAACAATCAGAAATAGTGTTCACTGTAGAACCAGTGATGTGATACCAAATCAGGTAGAACCAGTAAGAAACCTGTCATACACCTGTTATTGGATCAGATTCGATCGTACACAAATTCTAATAAGAGACGCTATTTTCAGTTACTACATGTCAAAAGTTGGCGGTTATTGAAGAATGGCACTAATAAATCCTTCCTATATTAACATCGCTTAATAAGAATGGACGTAATGGCAGAGAATGTCACTGTGACTGATGAAAGCACAGGTGGAAAATGGAAAATTGACTTTATTGTTAATTAAGTCAAGAACGTTTCTAACATGCCCTTATATCAGACACATCGTAATTCACTCAGTCCTACATTACTACGTAATCCTACTGTGGCTCAGTTTAATCAGAAAAACATGCAAACATCTAATATCAAATCTAATCAAGATGGCTCAAGGCAAACTGTTGTCGAAACAATACCAGTGTGGCACAGAGAGACAAGTACCTTCTTTTGCAGCAAAAGCCTGACTGGCCTTGATTACTTCCTTAAATTCAGGGTTGTAGCGTGTTCCCTCAGGGAATATGACGAGATACATCTGTGGAGAAAACAGTGGACCAGAGCACAAATGTTACGGATGTTTATATGTCTGAAGCAATTTTTATAGAAGCATAAATCAATGCCTCTAAGGAATTAAAGTCATCACTCGGAAATGCCCAATGTTACAGAGATAGAGGACTCCAACTTTAAAGGCTTTGCTCTACCCAATCAACTGTCACGGGATCACAAATGGTGTCATGGGAAAAAGTTATTTGGCAATAAACCTATTTTTTCCCAGTCACTCACAGAAACTTCAGAGAAATCACATGACCCGTCCAGGATATTTCACCCAATAAAGAAAATTTAAGTGTCTCAACTGTCAGTTTGGAGATCTCTATAATGGGTTTATTTATAATAAGCAAACCATGTACACAAAAATGACTGTTTAGCAGGACTGTAAAACCACACTTTCAATATGATATGATAAGGTGGTGTCTGGATGCGATACATTTTCGCTACAGCAATAATGCGTATTGCCTGAATATGTCCCTACGGTTTCCAGTTTCAACTGATTAAAAGATTCCATGTTATAAAAGTACCGAAACTCCAACTACACTCTTAGCAGCATGTAACAAAACAAAAAGGTGCGCATCTGAATGTAACAAAATTAAACATTAGCTTTCTGGTCAGGTTTTCACGGGTGTGCAGGATTACCAGTTCTCAGAAAGATTGCAACCCCAGCTACATCTGAAACACCACACAAAAGACCTGAAGCTAGCTTAGGAGAGGTATGTTTAATTCACTTTAAATGTTTAATAGGTCTACTCGGTGGTATTTTATGCTGAACAGCCTACTTCATTATGCAGTCTGTTGAATGTTTTGTTTAAGACGCAGTATTGTACGATCTGTTTATACAATGAATAGTTACACATTCAAATCAGAAAATATATTCTACTTCCTGTTATCACTTGCATTATAGCAACTACAACAGTCGTTACCTTACCAGCCTCTCTTTTCTCCCCTTTCTCTCTTAAAGCTAATAAGACAAAAAAAAAAAAAACCTGTCCTGTCCTGTCATGAAGAGTTTTTTCATTTTAACCGAACTAGATCGGGCTTGAATCGGATCGTACAGTTCAGTGGTGAGTGAATTGAATTGTTTTTGTCTGTTTCTTGTTTAACTGTATCTAGGTTGTGTATCGCATCCTCTGAAAGAGGGAGACTCAAAACCCTGCCTGTTAAGCGTCCTGGTTTTAATTAGGAAATGCTGTACAGTATTGCATACTCACACGTGCTCCTACATCCACCTGAGAACGGAGTTTCCTTTTCATGGCCTTTTCATCGAACTTGGCGCTCCGCTTGACATATACGCCTCCGTGCTTTAAAAGATAAAGAAGACGTCCTTTATCCCAATAACGCTTACCAAACTGCATTTAAGGAAGATGAAATATCACAATTACGCATACGGTACCTGAGAGAAATACCAGCCGTACAACGGAAGCCACTTCAGACCATCTTTTAACACGTATCTTACATGGCCGAGTGCATTTTGGCGAATTGCTAGCATGTCAGCAATGATCCAATCCGCTGTGGCACGGAAAAAAATAAAATAAAATAAATATATATTATATATAACTCACTTGATCAATCCTACAATTTCATAGACAGAATTTATACTGCTAATATAAACTGTAGGTTATTTAATGTTTAATGTAGTCTAGCTGACCATAAATAAGCAATATGGCTCTGCACCAAGACCTACCTGTGGACTGATGGTTGGAGAGATAAACGACATTCTCCTTCTTCTTTGGTATGTCTCCATAAATAATAATCTGAGTGAGTGATAAATAATACGTGAGAATGCAGGAAGAAAAACAATACATCTGCCAAAACGAAACAAAAATGCACATGAAGACTTTAACATCAGCATTAGGAGCTTTTCGCTTCCATTATTCTCACGCGTATAAGTGGTATCACCATCTGCTTATTAAAAGTCATAATGAAGTTTCGCAGTACGCTCTTTCATATCCATGTGTCCTGCGGTGTAAACACACCAGGTGTGACATTCCAAATGTGCTCATTATATGTACAGTTTATAGGAGCACAGTGATTTCCAGAAGCTTGTGTAAAGTGTTATTACTACACTTTCAAATATGAACACCTCTGCTTGTGTTATTGAACTAGGTAATGGCTACACCATATGTGGTCTCCGGACTCCTGTCATGGAGGCAGTCCTAAAATTCTGCATTAAACCGACTGAGAAGCCGTGCTGTTCTCAGTTCTGAAGAGTTTAACTTTAGTGACGTTAAATCCACTACATTCATGTGAAATGCTTGAAAAAGTGAGGAGTAGTTTTCTTCTTAATAACCCTGCTTTCTTTAGGCGGGTTTTAGCATTCACATAACGTCTCATATTAATGCCGTGCAAAGTTGGCAGCACAGCTAAAATCACATCATGTGAATTCCCTTGATAAAAATAAACACAATAAAAGCATCAGTAGATTCATTTAGGCTGTAAACATCCTCCATAAACATCCTCCCGGAGTTCATCTTAAAACTCGATCGCTAAAAGACAAACAGAAATAATGTTACCTTGTTAATGTTTCCCTAACTGCAATTTTGAATAAAACCAGGAAGTGATTTTACTGCTGTACGTTGCACATTCGGATGAGTGGAAAGGTCAAGATGACATGCTTTGCTTTCACATGTATAAATTTTCTAATTAAATATGAAAAAGACCAAAAAATATGGTCCTAAAAGTGATATTACATGTAAATAGCTGAGGATTTCCAGCCAAGACGTATTGGAGTATGTGGCTGGGTGTCAAATCTAATCAATAATTTCCTCTTATACGTCTATTAAATTTCCTTCATAGTGGTTTCAACTGTTTACTCTAGTTCATTTTAAATGTGTATACAAAGGTTTTACATTTCAATTAAACTATCAGAGTATAACTAAAAGATTCTTAGGTTTCAAAGCTTGTGTTTCTGGTTGTTACAGTGCCCTCCACTAATATTAGCACCCTTGGTAAATATGAGCAAAGAAGGCTGAGAAAATTTGTCTTTATTGTTTAACCTTTTGATCTTTTGTTTTTAAAAAAAAAATCACAAAAATACACTGCTCTCATGGATAAACAATTGCAAACAAAACACAGGTTTTCTCCAAGGATCACAGCTGGACAATTGCAGAAGTTAGTTGTGTCTTGGGGTCAGAAAGTGTCCAAAACTACAATCTGAAGTCACCTACATCACCACAAGTTGTTTGGAAGGGTTTCAAGAAAAAAGCTGCTACTCTCATCCAAAAACAAACTCGAGTGTCTTCAGTTTGCCAGACACTACTGAAATTCAAGAGGTAACCATATGGAAAAGTTCCTCATGCCCACGGTTCAATATGGTGGTGGCTCTTTAATGAGTCATGGACTATCAGATATCAACAGATATTAAATGAAAACCTGACTGCCTCTGCCAGAAAGCTTAAAATGGGCTGTGGTTGGATCTTTCAGCAGGACAATGATCCAAAACATACATCAAAATCAACACAAAAATGGTTCACTGACCACAAAATCAAGGTCCTGCCATGTCCATCCCAGTCCCCTGACTTGAAACCTGTGGAAAACCTGTGGGGTGAACTGAACAGGAGAGTCCACCAACGTGGACCTTGAAGGATCTGGAGAGATTCTGTATGGAGGAATGGTATCAGATCCCTTGCCATGTATTCTCGAACCTCTTCAGTGCTTTATCGGAGAAGACTCCGGGCTGCTAGGGTAGGTAGGTAGCACAAAATATTGACTAAAAGGGTGCCAATAATTGTTGCACACCTATATTTAACACAGTTTTTAATTTTATTTTTTATTTAAATAAACTGTGTTTTGTTTGCAGATGTTTGCTATGCATGAGAGCAGAGTATTTTTGTGATTATTTTTTTTTAACAACAGATCAAAAGGTGAAACAAAAGAATTTTACACAGCCTTCTTTCTTTTACCATGGGTGCCAATATTATTGGAGGGCACTATATGTACCATCCACTGAACATTTCCTGTTCCAGATTCAACACATGAAATGAGAAGCCCTTCTTGAGGTTGAAGTGGGTTAATTAGAGGTCAGCGGGACAGAGAGCACATTTATTGCAGAACCAGGACCGAAACTGAGGAAACAGATTTGCACTTCTTTGTTTTATGCGAGCTTAATATTATATTTCGCTAATCATGGTTTATGAAAACACAAATTTTTGAGAGCGTTCTGGATGAGGTTCTCAGTATAGTTATAGTGTTTGTACTTTTGTAGTGGAAATGACTTACTTACTTAGCCAATATATTAGCTTGTAATTCATATTTGACATTTGGGTAGTCTCATATGTCGTCGTCAATCCTCCTCCTCAGCTAGACGCTCGAGCTGTCGAACCAAATCTCACTAGCCAATGAGAGTAAATCGCTGTTAAGCCCCACCCACACCTGTGATTTATTCCAGAACGGCAAACGTAAACTTGCGAAACGTAAACGAAAACTCGGGCAGCACATTCGTATACCATGATTTAGCGAAAACAAAGCTTAGAAAACCTTTAACAAAGAATGCTGTTTATTTGAAGACCACTAAATAGCATTTAAACCCACTTTTTCCCCACTTTCAGTGGATGGATGAAAGCTAAACCAGGGGAAAGACCTTTGCACATCCTGATCTGATTTGCTTCAACGCACAGACCATAAATAACAGCACAACTGATAACTAGATAAAAAGAATAACCATATCTCCGTCTTCCAGTTACAGATGATATCTAAAAACATTTCATGTTATCAGACGTGGCAGGTCACACCTTTTTATGGGAATGTTTAAGTGTGTTGCAAGACAACTGAACTTGTTCTACAAGACATTCAGCCTGACTTATATTACAACCAGATGGCAGGTGTATTTCTCAATAGATGGATGGAGCACAGATTTTGTTCTTGTTGTTTTCGAGTTCTTGTACCACAGCACTGTTGAATTCTCATATCTGATTAGTCAGAAAGGGGTTAATTAATTTTCTATAACAGTACGGCTTGTATCGTTTCTATAGTAAAAGCTCGTTCACAGGAACTTGTGAAGCCTAATAATAAACAGATCGCAGAACGCATGCTGCTATTCAACAAGATGCTTTAACAAGAGTTATTGATCTGGTGAAGCACGCTGTAAGAGTAAGATGTTTATTTAACATTTATGGAAAGCGTCTCAGGTGTCAGTGCTTCATAATAGTCATAATAGTTTTCTGTCAGAGGACTTGGCACTTTCTGGTTTATTTCTTATTACCCGACAGAAAGAGCGGGGGGGAAAAGAGAACGGCTGTTTACAGCTGTTGTAACATAAAGGATAACAGGAATTAACTCGTCTAGAGGACGTTCCACAATATTAAAGACTAATTATAAACGGTTAAATGTATGTGGTGTCGTTCTTTTCGTAAATTAAAAATTATCGCTTTGGTAGGAAAGGAATACAACGCATTGGGATGTAACATGTCACGTTAAGTTACGCGTTATTCTTTAGAAAATGCATGATGTGGACTTCCTAATGTGTCGTTTGTGCCAAAAGGACTGGTTTTTATTCGGGTTTTCAGTGAAATTGTAAGAATATGACACAAGGAAATATCATCAGTATGATGTCTATGTAATCTTAGACTCTGAAGTATTCGTACTAGCATGAAGATACTGTATGTTATTGATGGAGACGTCAAATTTACTCTGTAAAAGGGCGTCTGCTAAATGCTTTAAATGTAAACGGAAGTTGTTGTTTTTTTTGGACGGTGATAAAAATAAAGGGGAGCATGTCTGAACACGCTGTATCTTGGCATAGCTAAGACGTGAGCGCAACAGGGCAGTGCAGTAATCAGGAAATTAACATATTATGACTTTCAGTTTACTGGTCTGCATTAAATAAGGAATAAAACACGTTGTTTTAGGACAATAATCCACGCCGGGGTGTTGTGATGTGGCGCGACACAATGCGATCTTTTCTTGACAATGACGATTTTTAATTTATTAACGAATTGTGCATTTTTTTGCCATTTATAGTTGCATCTAATGCTGTGAATGTCTGTAAGGAAAGTAATTTTTTAAAAATATATTAAAGCATTTATAAACGGTCACATTCACCAGCCTTGTTTTTTCCCCCTCTCTTAAAATGACAACGAAATTGGGGGGGGGGGGACCCTGCAGGCTGTCATGTTTCAGCAAAATGATGGAATACTTTCCGACTGTTCCAAATTGCTGACACTGGAGACTCCCTCTATAAGTGTCATATAGACTAAACGTCTCCTTGTGGAAAATGAAACCATATCAACTATTATGTGTTAATAACGTAATAATAAAAAAAAAACCTGTTTTATGCAGATTGTTTGCTTGTGAATGAGCTCTTACTATGGAGCATTAATATAATCCAATCCTGTCCCTCCAGTCAGAGCTGCTGTTATAGTAAACGAAGCTGACCAATCAGATTCGAGAATTCAACAGCGCCGTGGTTATCAGGTATCTTGGATAACGCCAACACCTTGATCCATCACTTACCCGGAACTGTTGAGATTTTACACATAACACAAAAACTATATTTAGCGTGTGGTTATTTTCATTAGTATTGGGAGAACGATTAACGATATATCGTGCAACCCTTGTAAACCAAAAGACTGACCAGATATAACCTTTGTCTTTGTGTCTGCAAAGTTTTTATTTAAAAAAAAAAGGCTGCAGATGCTGCAGGTGAGGTCAGTAATGTGGGAAGGATGTACTGATGTTTTTGGAAGAATAGAGTCAGTAAACTCACCTCAACCCCGGTGTAATTTTCGAAGAAGAACAGTACCATGCTCTGGTACACGGTGTAGATGTGATCGTCCACGGTGTGGTACAGTCTGGCCGGTAGGACAGTGGACAGGAGTCGCCATGCGCCCCAGGAGAGCAGGTAAACCGGCGCAGTGCCGAGCATAACCGCGGCCGGTATGCAGTAGCGCAGAGAGTACGTGTGCACGATCAATGACAGCAGCATGTTTAATAAATCACAAACAAACAAAATCCGACACGTAATGAACTTAACACGTCGTTTCACAAGGCGCTGAACGGGTTTACACAGTGTGCGGAAGCGAGATCTTGCAGCTGCTACACCACATCGGCTACAACGAAGCTGTTATGAACTGTGCAAAGTTTCAGCTTAACCCTGTCATTGTGCAAAATATTATTTTTAAAAAAATATATCTACTGCTAAAATATAATAAACCTCGAAAGCCCTGACGGACACATGACAAAAGTGTACTTGTCAAGACGCTCAGTGCAGAGGCATGCTGCTGTCAAAACCGTGTCGCGCGACTATACACCAGGCTTTACGGTAACGACAAGGCGTTTGATTTAAAGGAAAGTTTCTTATGAATTACAACACACTTCCTTATTAATTACAGCGCACGAACTTTCTTTTTGTCCCGTCAGGAACAGAACGCTTGTTTTCAAGTTTGTTCAACGATAACACTCGGTTTTAACGTACCGTACAGATGACAATGACCATCTCAGCAGCTCTGCGATTTTCTCCTAACCGCTTGGTGGTTACCGTAAAATCCCGTACAGACACGCAGACCAGTTTCTTCTACCGCGGTCTGTCAAAGGTGAGGCTAACGTTCATGCTACGGAGTTCAGCTCCAAACTCAAATGACAAAGCGTCTAAATAACACGAATGTATGAACTTTAGAGGTCTATATACTCAAGCGCAAGAGGCGAAGACGAGTTTGTTTTTGTTTTTTTTTAATCTTACAAATCTACGCGTCTTTACCAAAGTCACGCTACACTGTCCAGCACGGACCCCATATTGCACCCGATGACGTCACGGACGCACTAGCATCGCGCTCGCTCATTGGTGGAGGTTCCGGATCTTGGTGTCGCAGTTGCTACGGTAAGGGCTGAGTTCCAAATATCTCACTATTGTGCAACTAGGGTGCACAAGCCGTGGTTTAATACACTAGAATAAAGCCATGCAACCTTCCGCACACTCCTGATCTAAAATCGTACTTATCCCCAGGCTTACTAAGTATAGCAAGAAAGTAAATATGGAACGTGTTTTGAGCACTTCATATGTAGTGCACTTGGGTACGGAGCAGGAAGGCGTTTGGGATTCAACCGAAGACACACCCCTCTTTTCGAATCTACATCAAACACGTGAAAGGAAACCACCGGCAGTTTCGGGCTGCGTGTAAAACCACACGTTAGTGGGCTAATGCTGGTTAGTAAAATAAATCGTGCGTCAACGCAGTGGGCGGAAAAGTGAAGGTCATCGGATTATTTATTTATTCATTTATCCACATCGTATGTCTCTTATTCACCTGTAACCTGCATACAGTATTACATTATACATTGTATTTCATTGTACGCTTGTGTGAGAGTGTGTGTGTGTGAGAGAGAGAGAGAGAGAGAGAGAGAGAGAGGTTGAGCAGCGATGCACAGAAACGGCATGCAGGGGAAGTGAGATCTGCGGTTGGGACTTTATTCAGGACACAGTGCATGCTGCACACACGTGAGCACGAGCAACGCGTGCAGATCCGTCAAGCTCTCCCCAATTCAGGTCTCGGACAACCCTCATTATTATGCACACCTTTAACTAATCAGCTAATTAACAGCCCTTTCTGCACCAAAAAACACTCTAATGTGCAGGGCACAACGTTGCCACCTATTTTCAGGCGGAAGTAAATAAAGCACGCTCACAAAGGCGCCAGATGATGCCAATTAGCATATCGATTAAATGGGAACGATCACTTGCATACCAAAAGCTGTTCCATGAAGAAGGAAGAACATTATATTATAGCCTAAGAAGGGGAAAAAACAATGCTGATCGGTCATTGGTTGTTGAGGAAACAATGCTGATCAGTGATTGGTTGTTGGGAAACAATGCTGATCAGTGATTGCTTAGTAGGAACAAAGACAATCAGTGAGTGACTTGTTGCTACTCTTTTTTTAAATTAATTTTATTTTTTAATAAAGTCACTAAATTTGTCTTAAAATGTTTCCGGCCACACACTTTGGACATAACCTCAGTCTTGGCGCAGTGCTTGCAGCACACACGTGATCACTATAGGAATGAAAAAATTCTGCTCGAGTGGCTTTATAGGAAAACTGGTCACCATTTAGCTCTCATTGATCACCTCACCACATACAAAATCGCTCTGAACTCTGTGCGGTCTAGCTATGTTGAGGCTGTGGCTCACATGATGGAGCGAGTTGTCCACTAATCGTAGGGTTGGCGGTTCGATTCCCGGCCCACGTGACCCCACATACCGAAGTGTCCTTGCGCAAAACACTGAACCCCGAGTTGCTCCCGATTGCAAGTTAGCACCTTGCAAGGTAACTCTGCTACTATTGGTGGGTGTGTGTGTGAGAGAGAGAATGAGAACCAGTGTAAAGCGCTTTGGATAAAAGCGCTATCTAAGTGCAGACCATTTACAATTATCAATAAAGCAAGCAATAGTCCTAAGGTTTTGTCTGACACGATAAATAAGCTCACTCAACCTCCTCCAGCTCATAATGTTCATGCATCTGAAGAGCTCTGTTGTACTTTCCTGAATTATTACCAGGAAAAGTTGAATGCTGTCCACCAGTGCTTTATAGGCAAGGCCTCTTCTCTCCCTTTGCCACTTACACCTGCAGCAGTGACTCCACTTCTTAAAAAAACCTAACTTGGACCCTCTAACTTATTGTTCATTTCCAAAATACTGGAAAGTACTGTTGCCTCCCAGCCACAATCTTTCCTTGCTTAAAATAATCTCTTTGACTCCTTTCAATCCAGCTTTCGTCCACACCGTAGTACTGAAACTGCCCTCCTTAGAGTTGTCAATGACCTACTACTCTCTAGTGCAGGGGTGTCCAATCTTATCCCGAAAGGGCTGGTGTGGGTGCAGGTTTTCATTCCAACCAAGCAGGAGCCACACCTGATTCCATCTGTTTAATCAGTTGAACTTGGCTTTCAATAGACTCAGGTGTGGCTTCTGCTTGTTGGAATGAAAACCTGCACCCACACCAACCCTTTCTGGATAAGATTGGACACTCCTGCTCTAGTGACTCTGGTTCTCTCTCTATTCTCCAATTACTCAATCTTAGGTCTGCTTTTGATACTGTCTGTCATGACTTACTTCCCTCCCGCCTCTCGGATATCAGTGCCACGGGTGCTGCTCTTTCCTGGATTACTTCATGTCTCATGGATGGACGGTTTTACATCTCAATGCAGGATTATCAGATGCCTACAGTCTCTCAGAAACTAGGCATCCCTCAGCGATCGCTTCTTGGACCTCTACCATTCTATCTATCTATCTATCTATCTATCTATCATATAGGTGGCACCCTAGCATGAAGAATGGCTCCATCCCTACATATATAGCCTATACATTTTCTGAAAATCACATTACATAAAGAAAATAATTAAATATTGTAACAATGATACAAGTCTTTTGCAGCCCTGGAAAACTATTAGCAAGTGCAGGTTCAGTCAAGTCAAAATGAATCTTTGCTTTAATGCAGCAGTCAGCAACTGAAGGAATACATTTATACTATTGAAATGAATGCATGTCTCGCTGTAGCAGTCTGCTTTAAATCATTACCACCTCTACGTTGTACTATGATTTATGTTTACATGAAATGCTCGTACCTGAGCTCAGCTCTGATTTCTGTTCTCGTAAATGAATTCAAATCAATCCCTGGCTATAAGCCTTATAATGACTTGTTTTATTTAAACAGTATCTAATACACAGTAAAGAACAACAGGAAAAACACATCAAATACTCATAAAATACACACAAACTATAAACATACATACTGTATGGAACATATGGTATATGCCAGAAATTCACAGTATTCCATTTACATGAAAATGTCACCATCACACACTGTCTCTTTACTCCAGAATGTAGTGGTCATATGGGAGCAGCACGTGATGAGTCACGCAATCTGGCCAAGTACAGAAGAAAAAATTTGTTAACATGTTACAGAGAATACACTCTCAAACAATGTAAGAGTTTCAGATTTTTATATCTCAGAATATAACCATAAAGGTTTACAGTAACACATGGAGGAGACATGTTACCTAGAATCCACTGTTCTGATAGGCACTTGGTCTCTTCAGGCTTTTTGCCTTTGTATTCCCCGATGCAGATGCCGGCCTGGCGAATGCTCCTGCACACGGCACCTCCGCACAGCTGGACGAGCTCCGTGAGACTGTGGCAGGGCGGCTGAGACAACGACGACACAAACATGAGTGGCTGGTCACGGAACAGATCCTGCTGATGCTCTCCGGCTGAAAGATGCTGCTGTAACCGGCAGATCTGCAAGAAAGAGCAGAGAGAAAGGTTGCCATTAGCAATAGTACATAAATAATAACCGTGTGAAATAATGCCATCTGATGCAAGTTGGCGATTTAATCTCTAGAAAGAAACCTCAAAATTGCCTTACTCTTAGTCTATGGAGCTACTTGTATCATATGTACACTTTTCTGGCCACAACTTTTAGGATCTTGAAAGTTACAATCTGACTGTGTAGCTTTCATGTACTGATTTCCTGCAGGAAAATACACTTAAAAGTAGGGATGTAAACAAATATGAATATATCCTTCAGAATGAATGGATAATGTGTTATAAACAGACACAAATACAGCTACTAATAGAAGGCACACTATTCATTTTTTTTTTTTTTTTTTTTTTTTTAATGTATTGTTGGTGGTTTTAGAGGTCCAACCGATCTATTGCTTTTGCTTGCTGGAACTATGGGTTATATGCAAAAATCTAGAGCGGCCTCTAGAGGCGAAATAAAAACTATCGCTGACAAATTTTGTCGTGTTATTTGAATTTTTTATTGCTCCACCCCCATTTCGGATGTCTCCATTTTTATTTGTTATTTGGAGTGTTACTTTTTAGTTCAGTTTGGATGTACATCTTTTATTTACTTATATTTATTAATAGTTAATATATATTAATATCTCTGTTATGTTTTCATTCAGTATCAATTTTAAAACTACTAACCAACTTGGTTATCGGTATGGGTAAAATCCACTATCGGTCGACCTCTAAGGTCCAGAAGCCTGACCTAAGCCTGACACTGAGCTCCAAAATAAAACCACATTTCGATTTAGATATCTCTATAAACTTGCCTGAAATTCACAAAAAGAATGTTTTCAAGGTTTTCCAGTGTTCTTAAATGAGCTTCCTCTCTCGTTTTTAAAAGAAAATGTTTCCGGAACATTTCTACAGGACATTACAATGAAATGCTGCTGAAAGGAGCCCATTTTGACTCTCAGCAGCACTGCACCTCAGTTTCTCAGTAGATTCTGAGACTGTGTTCAGCGAACCTTTCTGACCTTTCTAAAAATGCAAGCCCCTACAACTAAACTAATACTGCTAAAAGATTAGGTGGCTTTTGTTGTCTATAAAAAACAGTTCCCTTACTTAGGTGGAAAAAAACACTATGGCCAAAAGTATGTGGACACCTGACCATCGCACCTAAGTGCTTCTTGAACATAGCCTTCCAAAACCGTGGGCGTTAATATGGAGTTTGTCCTGTCTTTACTGCTATAACAGCTTCCACTCTTCAGGGAAGGCTTTCCACTAGATTTTGGAGCATGGCTGTGGGGATCTGTTACCCATTCAGGCATTATGAACATTAGTGAGGTCAGGCGCTGATGTTGGATGAGAAGGCCATTCCAGTTCATCCCAGAGGTGTTCAGTAGGGTCAAGATCAGGGCTCTGTGCAAGCCACTAAAGTTCTTCCACTCCAACCTTGACAAACCATGTCTTTCTTCATCGACCTTGCTTTGTGCATAACTGCATTGTCGAGCAGGAACAGTTTTGGGTTAAGGACCCTTAGCTCTGGTGCAGGCAAATCTTAATGTTAAAGAATAGAAAGACCTTCTACACAATTGTGTGTGCGTCCAACTTTGTGGCAACCGCATGAGGAAGACCCACATATGGGAGTGATGGTCGGATTTCTACATAATTTTGTCTATATAGTGTAGTCAATCAGCTTACTTAGGCAAATTAGATTGAAAGATTGCCACAAAGTTCCATAGGATATATGATTGAGTCCAATTATGAACTATATAAATAAATCATAGTTATTTGTTTTTAAATTATGTGAATGAAAAACTACATTTTTTTTCAGCAGTCCTTCCCCCCCTTCAGTGTTTCTGGGTACATAGTGGTAGAGTTCAAACAACCACCGCTTCTCGTCTACACTATGCCCATGTTAAAACTTGAATACAGATGCACCCCTATTCCACAGTCTTGTTTTAAGCAATTAACAGTAAGTTAAAGAGATGATCTAAATGCTTCATAACTGATCATCTGCCATAATCAGTCATATCTGCCATATCAAATTGTGTCTTTCTGTGACCTTGGGTGGATCTTGGCCATATCTATTAATGAAATGTACCCGATTCTGTGTTAAATAATAAAAGTCTGGCTTACTCGAACCCAACTCCTTACACGCAAATATTCTCACCGTGTTTCCTTCCAGTAAAGTACTACAAACCTAGGAAAGTGGAGGAGGAGGGGGGGAGGTCCCATTTACTCAAGTGAGAATAAATCGGAACACTGCTTTAAATCAAAGCCTACAGAGTACAACAGACACGCTAATGAAGTACAAGCATGCACAAACACAGACTGTCATAATATTTGTTCAGGTGTGCCAACAGTCACCGATGATAAGAGCTTAGCACAAGTTTGTCACTACTTCTGCATTCTGGAAAAAACTAACATGATAATAGAATTCACAGGGCTTCTGATGTTGTTTTATCCGAAACACCTTACAAATGCCGTCATTCGAAATTAAAATACGCAAGGCTCAGTTAGATGAGAACACAAAGCCACTCTTTTACACTGACTACAACATTTAACTTTGAAACGAACCAGACTTTGATGGGAACCGCATTGTGCTGTGTGTGTGTGTGTGTGTGTGCAGGACAGAGGTCTTGTGACACAGGCAACCAAAGCCCTCAGTTTGCAGCTGATGGGGGTAATACATCAAAGATCTCGCACAATGGTGTCGTCAGCGCCTCGTTTGAGCTCCTTTGGCTCCAGTTTGAGGCCTGTGAATGGTAGCAGGCGCCCTGAGCTGGCATTCACGCCGCTGCCGAGGGCATTCGGTACGTGCTCCGTGACCATCATGGGTCAGTGGCAAGGCTGAAAGGGACAATCTGCTCCGCTTAGCAAATACACTAGCACCATTTTAGACGCTGTGGAATTGAGGCTGGCGGAGTGCTATTTTTAAACTCGAGTATAAAACAGGTTTTGAATGATCAGCCATCGAGTGTGTCGAGTAGTAGTGTTAAAACTTAATGGCTTTACAAATCTTTTAAATCTCTCTATAACTCAAGCAATCACAGTGCTACTTATTACCTGTTCGAGCCAACATTAAGCATTAACTTCCATGACTCTTTCATCAGTTTTTAGCTCAGTCAAATCTTTAATTAAGAAACATGATTTCAGAGGCCAAGGCTAACTGAATGATTGAGCATGGCTGTTTTATTGAAACCGAAGTCTCCAGTCAAATAACAGGAAAAAATATAGAGTCCTGACCCCGGCAATCATGAATTCCCTCGTCCGGATGAAATGGACAGAAATTTGAATGTTGTAAACTCTTTAAGAAAAAGGAGGACATTGGGTCACTTCCTTCCTCGGCCCAGCTTCCTTTCGACATGAAACGGCTGAAGCAAACACAAATCCTCCCACGCACGCGCCGGAGGAAGATGATTCAGAGCAAGCACCTGAGCTACAACATGTGCGCCTCTGCGACACCAGCATTCTTTCAGCACACTTCCACTTCCAGTCCGGCAAAACGTTTAAATTCCAGCGAGGCCTGTTAGACGTACTTGGATTAATTTCTGTTATTAATTTTTGTGTGTGCGCTAGTGTACACCTTTGCACGGCATGAGCATATCAACCTTAAATACAAAAAAAAGTACTCGTGAACAAACCTTCTGACATTGGTCAAATGGAAAAAGTGTCACAGAAATGTCCACTCAGGTGCTCGTGGAAGTGACGATTAAAGCCACAGGAGCACCGCGCTGATGTCTGTTCTATAGAGACCCCCACGAGGTTAAGGACAAAACATCCTCTGAGCGGAATGATTTCCTCCCTGCGACACCTGCTTTCCGAATCCGTCACACTGGCTTCATAGGTGACGCGCTATGACTGGGAATAGAAAGGAACTATGTATTGGGTTGTAACCCTTGACCTGCTATGTGCTTTTAAATATAACTTTGTCTTTAGTAGTACTGTGTTCTCCTTAAACGCAAATTCACATTTAAACACTTATTTATTTTAAAACGTACAAAAACATACACCATCGATTATAAAGTCATTCATTCGACACTACATTATTAAACAGTGATGCTCATTTAAATGAAGAAGATTTTTCTATAACAGCGTTGGCACTTGGACAGTAGCTCTGGCAGCAAGGTTTATATGGACTTGATTGGTGGATGAGCCACAAAAATGAATTTAAAAATGTTAATCATCACTGATATGAACAGATATGTTATGTTATTTCACGTTTTTTTGGAAGGAGTCTCAGCTCTGTACCTAAAGCTTAAAGTTGACATTTTCCGACATAGGAAAGTCTTCAGGACTTACGAAGTCGCTTTATTTTTGGTCTCGTTAACTACGAGAAAGACGAAATAAAGACGGGCTGATGAGGGAAGGACTGTTTATAGCTGCGATAGAACATAACCGACTTGTTTCACGGATATTAAACGCGTATGAATAAAAAGTATAGCATCATTCTGTAACAAACAATGTAATTGTTGCCGATGGTGTAAGAGGAATAAAGCTTCAGGACATGCTGTTATACGAAAATAATCAACTTCAAGGTGGTAACAGTGACTCCGCTTCACGTCAGGTGCATCACGCTAGCCCGTTGTTGATCATTTTCCTAAAACAGCACACCTCGCTGTGTTTTATTGCATAATACGCATATAAACATGACAGTTGAACAGCACCAAAGTCAGGAGCGTCTGTAAACATGATGTACAATGGAACACTAACTCCAACGGCATCTATGAGAACTTGGGATGAAGGTTTTGAGCCGAGGCATTAATAGAGATCAGGAATTTTAAGATGACACGGGTTTTTATTAATGACTTCTGAACCGAAGCCAGATAACTCGTGTCTACACTGCATTTCAGCTCTTCTGTTTTAACGACTTCCAGATACGGCGAAGCAGACAGGAAATGGAAGCTAGTGCTTTTTTGAGATTAAGAAAACATCGAGACGATGTGACGTGTCAAACGTGTCTTTTCCACCGCATTTATTATGCACATTTATTATTGTGGCTTAAAGGAAGGGTTATTGAGTGGGGGTGGATATCTTAAGAAGAAAAATGCTCTAACATTGTCGAAGCTGAGCAGTTTGAGAAACACAGCTGCATCCTGAAGGGCTTTTTTAGAGTGGCCGTCTCGAAGAAAAACACTAATCCCGCCATTGTCGTCCTGTCCTCTCCCACCAGTCCGCACAGACTTTCTCTGGAGCAGAGGAGGCAGCTGAGAGAGACCATCCGACAGGAAGTGTTTAATTAGTGTCCCCTGCTCCTGTCTAAGAAGGAGGGGTCTCGCTCTCGTGTCCCGCGGTCAGAGGAGCGTAGCGGTTCACGCAGGACACCGAGTGAGAGACGGCTGAAGATTTGGGAGCTGCTGAGTGACGCTTCTACTATTGCACGCTGATATTTGTCTCCACCTCCTGCCTTTCATTATAAATGAAGCTCACAAGAAGCGCTGGGAGAATTCTGAACAAGGGGCACTGGTGCAGCAGCATTTAAGCTTTGGAGAACTTGACACGTGGGGACGTGCAAGGCAACCTATTTAAACGATTTTAAAAAAGGACGTTGGTTTAAAAAAAAAAAAAAAAAAAAAAAGAAGAAAGATGCCGAATGCCTGGATCTTCATTTTAAGCTTATGTTTTGCTGTTGGGGAAGGGTACGTAGCCGGCAAGAGGCAGTATCAGATTCAGAACGGGCCGTGCAGCTACACGTTTCTTCTTCCTGAGCAGGAGACGTGCCCCCCGAGTAGCTACGGCAACCAGGTGCAGAAAGACGATCCGGCTGAATACGAGGAGTCGCTACAGAGGCTGGAGCAGTTGGAGACCATCATGGAGAACAACACGCAGTGGCTGCTCAAGGTAAACTTCCATCCATCACTAAATAATATCCTCAGGTGGTTTCAGTACTTATATGATGATAGGAAGGAAAACCAAGACATGCAGCACACTTCACCTGACCAGTGTCACAGGTCAGAACTTTAAACAAACAAACAAAAAAAACGTGTCTAAAGATTGAACATCTCATTATGGAAGCTTAGAAAGGAACATGAAATGCATATGTTTTAATTGACTGCACAAAAATGGATATGAAATACTTTTTTTTTTTTTAAAAACAGACATTATGTCACTTTAAACAGCTCTTCCATAAACATCTATACCCATCCTATATGACCAGAACAGGTGCGTGTCAAATTTTCTCATGGATATTTTTGCTGGAATAGGTGTATTGTTTCCGCTTTCCATATGTCCAAACAAAACATGGACTAGTAGTAGCGTAATGAAACCAAGAAACAGCATGGGTGATGCCAAAAATCACAGACTCCACTACTCTAGTTTCAGACCTTTTTCGTTTTCTGTATGGAAAAGCCATATTGTATATGCATTCGTATGATTGACAGAAAGAGAAAAGCTTTTCCTATAAATCGATGCTGTCAGTCATCTTAAATACTTTCATTTACTGGGACACAAAAACCATCTCTCTACATCTTAATTATGCCAAGAATATTTCCTGTAAGTATTACAGTGAGTTGGATTTGACAAAACACAGTGACTCAATCGAGGATCTCGTAACTTTTTGAACATATGAATGATAAATAATCCAGCTATTCGAATATTAGGCTCATCGTGTAAGTGCCTACATTGTTTTTGGGGAGCCTTTAAATCCGGTGTTATTGAGGTTTGGATTAAACCCATTCCAGTCAAGAAACCCCCTGACTACGAGTAACGGACCCCATTTTGAGAACCAGTGTCTTTACAGGTTGACAATTGATACAAAAATTTTTTTAGCAAAAGCATTGTGTATTTGCTTGAGTGTGAAGTTATGCACAAAGGAAAAAATGTGCATTCGAGTCTTGAGAAGTAAGAAATGAGGAAAATACAAAAGGAGGAAAAAGTTCATTGTGTACAGTGCAAAGCCGCTTTTATGGTAATACACAGGATGTTCTGAAAATACGCCATGAGTCAGGTGCGTAATCTCAGGCAACGAAACTGACCCAAGTGTTAGCACTTGCCAAAATGCACTCGTGTCTACCTTTCTCCTCAACATCAGCGTTACATTCCGTCACGACACCATTGTGCAAAGTTCGCGATGGGTCAAAAAACAAAGTAAACAGATTTTATGGCATGGTTTCCTTTCTGAATGTAACAGTCTGACATTATATGGCATTGTCTGTGCACTCAGAGGAAAGGCTCTTCCTCTAAGTGGCACTTTCGAGGTCTACAAGCGAAGGTCAGAGGAAAGCATAAGACCCGGCATGTCATGAGGTCATGCTACAGAATCTCACATGTTTGGCATATTTGTTTCATTAGCAGCCAGGACATGAGTCTCTGCCATGACGTTAACATGACTTGCCAGTTTACAGTCACAGTTTTAAGTAAACAGACCGAACAAACAAGCTTTCCTAGTGGAAATCCTACAACTGATTGGACAGTTAGCCGTCAGCGAAATATCCTGCCCGCGGTTCCGATGGCACACCAACACACTACGCAACATGGAATTGCAGAGAGGAAGACAAACAAAATTAGCACCGATTATCAAAGTTGTCACATTTGGTATTCATCAGTGAGGATAAGTTAAATATAACCTAACTGCAGTAATACAAGACTTCCGGAATAGCATTAAAGCAAATAAACTCCAGGAAAACATTTCGCAGTAAATGGCGAAAACCGCGCTGATGTTTTCCTCCCCGGTCACGTTATAGAAATGCTTTCATTGAGGATGCAACTCGTCACTCGTGCCCATCCTGTTTGTGTGAGTGCCGGTCTGTCTGCTGTTCAGGAACTCCACGCAGGAAAGAGCGCAAGGACTGGACGAGTGCTAGACACACAGCGCTTCCAATGGGACGCAAACAAATTTGTGTTTTGATTCATTTGTTTTTATGGCTCAGGAAACACTTACCTGAAGTGTTTTTTTTTTGGTTGTTGCTTTTTAAATCAAAACAGTACCTTGTTGCGACATGATAAACCTCTCAAGCTATTTTAGAAAATTATTTTGATACATATTAGGGGCATAACGCAATGCCACTATCTGCATCTGGGCGTGGTGTAGACCGGAAGTGTTTTTTTTTTTTGTTAGTTTTTTAAAATATATATATATATATATATATATATATATATATATATATATATATATATATATATATATATATATATATATATATATATGTGAGCGCTACCACTATGTCACTGAAAAAAAAGACAGTCCGTCAAGGATTTACCGATTTTTAAAAACAAACACAAAATCAAATATTCAGAGGAGCTTGCAATTTTTCTTAATTACCGCAGATTTTCCGCAGGTTTGCGCCAAGACGCGTCACATGATGCCATCGCAATGCGCATGCAGCCAAAGCCCTCTTCGATTCATGTGCATCGCAAATTAGTACAGCAAAACGGTCTCCTTTACCAACAAATATCACTGCAAAACAATTTTGTACAATTGCAATTTTTGCCAGTTCAAGTTGTTTTCCGCAAAAAAAACCCAATTAAAAAAAAAAAAAAAAAAAAAAACGTGTAAAAAAGCAGCAGCAAAATCAAGCAATCCGTGGCATCCGTCCCAACCTGAGAACTCGGCCATTTTTTGCTCTCTTGGCTCCCGACCACGGACAGCTGTGGCATTGTCGGGAATACAACTCGTGACAATAGGGCAAACACTTTTTTCCCCCTAACCTTATTGGTATTAGTTTATATGTACATAATACCTTTTATCGGAAGATTCTTAAAATATTTACAGGATACTCAAGAAAGCTTGTGAGAGAACTTTGGAAAACGAATATCAAATATCAAACTTACTCAAATGCTTATTAAATATCAAGACATCAAATCCGAACTCCCATCTGGTTTATGCTTAGACCAAAAAACCGCCAAAATATGACAAAGACTCGGTTGAGGGTGGGCAGGTTCAGCGCGCTCCGCTAATTTGCTGAATTGTTTAAAGTTTTAAGACCAGAAATAAAACCGACAGCACTCATCACAACATACACTCGATAGGAGGCTGCATTTCAGTACAGGTTCCTCAAAGCTATCCAGCAATGTTTTGAATATTTATGGTCAACCACAACCTGTCTTTCGCGTGCGTTAACAAGACCACCTGTGCGATCAGTGACGGCTTATGAAGTTTACAGAAAAAGCTTTAACAAGCTAAAGAACGTTGGCTTCCACCAGCCAAAAAGCCTGCCAAGAGTACATATTTCTCTAAGGCTTAGACTGTTATGCATTCTGAAAGTCTAGATACATTTAGTCCTTTTTGGGTCGACTTGAAAGGGGTTATGACCTTGTTATGACAAGTTCCATTTAAAATTCATCAATAAGCTCTGGGTCTGTAATATAGCTATAAAACATCTGACCAGACTTGATGTAATCCTCTGTGAGTTTTACTCGTATGTAGCACAAAGTATCCATTCGGTCATCCTGATTTTATTACGTGCAACATTTTTTCAAAGGGGGTTGAAATAGAAAAACGTCTTGATCTATGAATAAATAAATGCAACTCGTTCCTTAGTGCAACTTTGGATTTAGAATAAAGCAATAAGCTGTGAGAGGGCGTGTTACAGTGATCATCACAGGTAAGGTTGTTTTAGGTTTCACCCTAAAAGGTTGTGTGTATATCGTAAGGTTTTACAATTCATCAAACGTACAGCTGGCTTGTTATAGAAGTTCACCATACGTCCTGAATCTGCTGCCTTCCACAGCTGGAGAGCTACATCCAGGAGAACCTGAGGCAAGACATTGTCCAACTTCAGCATGACACTGTGCACAACCACACGGCGGCCATGATCGAGATCGGCGCCAATCTCCTGATTCACACGGCTGAGCAGACGCGAAAGCTCACCAGTGTCGAAGCGCAGGTGAGCGTTTGATTGATTTTATATATATATATGTATATATATGTATACGTGGACGCCTACAGTCAGGTCCATAAGCATTTGGACGGTGACTCGGACAATTTTCAGAATTTAGTCTCTGTACACCACCACAATGGATTTGAAATCCAAAGCAATCGAGATAATGATTGAGCCCATTTTGAGCCCATTTTCACAAGCTCAAAAGTAAATGGACATTTGACTGATAAGTGAAGTTGAATGGCCATGGCCATGAAGTTGCTTCGTGGCCATGGCCTGTTTCCTTGTTATTTCATGATAAATTAAAGAGATGAAAAGGTCTGGAGTTGATTCCAAGTGTTGAATTTGCATTTGGTAGCTGTTCATGGGAACTGTGTGTGCGGTCCAAAAAGGTGCTGATGCAAGTGACAACTAAAAAGTGGATGAATGCAGTATTCTTTCCTTTGTGAAGAAAAACCCCTTCACAACATCTAGCCAAGTCAAGAACACTCTGGAGGAGGTAGGCGTATCATTGTCAAAGTCTACAATCAAGAGACGCCTTCATGAATGTGAATACAGACTGTTTACCTCAAGATGCAAACCAATAATAACACTTAAGAACAGAAAGGCCAGATTAGACTTTGCTAAAAACCAGTTCAGATGAACTTTTACCAGAATGATGGGAATGATAAATGGTCTGCACTTATAGAGCACCTTTTACCTTAGTGGTAATAGAAACGGTCTTTACAGACACCCATTCATACACGCACACACCAATGGCAGCTCATGCAAGGCACTAGCCTGCCATCGGGAGCAACCTGGGGTTCCGTGTTTTGCCCAAGGACACTTCAGCATGTGGAGGGGTCGGGGATCAAAAGGCCAACCCTGCGATTAGTGGACAACCCATTCTACCACCCAAGCCACAGCCACCTGAAGAGAAGAGTACGGAGAAGGAAAGGAAGGACCCACGTTCCAAAGCATACCATATCATCGGTCAAATATGTGGAGGTAGTGTTATGGCATGGGCGTGTTTGGCTGCCAATGGAACTGTGTCGCTGGTGATTACTGATGATGTGACCGCTGATAGAAGTAGCAGGATGAATTCTGAAGCGGATATAGAGCTGTACTTTCTGCTCAGATTCAGTCAAATGCTGCAAAACTGATAGGACGGCTCTTCACAGTACAGATGGATAATGACCCAAAACATACCTCTAAAGCAACCCAAGGTCTTAACCTTGGGTTTAAGGTTAACATTTAAGGTTAAGGCCTTAAATGTTCTTAAATGTCCGATGACCTCAACCCAACTGAGCGTGCTTTTCACTTACTGAAGACAAAACTGAAGGCAGAAAGACCGACAAACAAGCAGCAACTAAAGGCAGCTGCAGTAAAGGAAACTCAGCATTTGGTGATGTCCATGGGTTCCAGAATTTGTATCAAAGTATTAAAAATAATCCTAATATTTGTGATTGTCAGTTTGTCCAATTACTTTTGACTCGATAAAAAAAAAAAATGGCTGTAATTCCTAAACGGTTAATGCAGATTTTTTTGGTAAACCCCTTGAATCGAAGCCGATGTGTCGACACATCTTGATTGCGTTCAGATCCACTGTGGTGGTGTACAGAAGCAAAATTACAAAAATTGTGTCACTGTCCAAATAATTATGGAACGGACTGTAAATCTCATTCATGATGATAATCAGATTTTAACTTTAAGAGCATTAAGAGTTCTCAAAACTCAAAAATAAAGTGATGAAGCTGGAGAATTCAGTAATGAGGGTAGTATACACACCGCCTTTCAGTCCCTTTAGTCCCCATGTCCCCTTTCCTTTATTAAAATTTGATTGTCCTGTCGTCCCCCCCCCATCATTGTACCGACTTCTTTTTTTCTTCTCCACTCATCAAATGTGAGAACTTCTGCTTTGACGCCAAGTGATGTCTGAACACCCTTTACACGCAATTAAGGGCTTTCACATGCCCACATGCACATCTATAACCAATGAACATCTAAACCCATACCCTGGCATGTACTATCAACTGCAGCCCAATTGCGAGCAGCGAGAATTGGTTGTGACAGATTATTCTAGGGGAAAAGTGCAATTGTCAAAATTCATTACCTTATTGTGGCTCATATTTTGTCAAATGAGGACGCCTGCAGGTTTTATGTATTCACTTCATATCATCCACAATAACGCTCAAGACAGAGTAAAGTGAACTGGGGTGGAAAAACAGATCTGTAAAGATCTAAAGGCTTTAATTATGCAAACTTGCATAAGGCTTTGTTAAAGAGTTCAATTAATAACACAAGAGTAAGAACGTGAAAACTTCTCTGAAATACCTTCTGTGGAATCTCATTTTTTAATTTTTTAATCTTTAGGTTATAAACCAAACGACGCGGCTTGAACTTCAGCTTCTTGAGAATTCAATCTCAACGAATAAACTGGAAAAAGATATTATCCTGCAGACAAATGAAATAACTAAACTCAATGATAAAAACAGGTGAGTGTTTTGTTTTGTTTTTTTAACACATGATATTAGTACTTTGGATTTATTGAACTATTTATTTAGAAGATTGAATAAAATTAGTGAACTAAACTTTACAGTGTCTGCCAAAACTGTATAATGATAATTATGGCTGACAATATGATACAATACTGTTATCATGATAAAGGATTTTCCAATATACTTTTCTGATATGCTACAGATATCTTGCAAGCATTTATAACATTTTTAATGTTCTGTTTCTAATAAATGAACTCACTGATTCAAACAACTGAGCAGTGTTCGCTTTGTAAAGTTTTAAAACCTTACAAGTTTTTGAATCTTTTTAAAAAAAAAAAAAAAAAAAAAAAAAAAAGATTAAAAGAAGTTTTGTAAAGTTTTAAAGCTTTAAAAAAAATTGTAAAATTTGGAATATTAAAAAAAAATATTTTGTAAAGTTTGGAATGTTAAAAAAGTACTGGAACTTTACAAAAGGTTTTGAAGTATTAAATCCTTAAAAGGTTTTGTAAAGTTTGAAATCGTTAAAATGTTTTTATTTTTTAAGTTACACATTTTGTAACTTTGTTACTTCAGTAAGTTTGGAATTTTTAAAACGGTAAAATTTACAGATTTTTTTAATATGTTTTTTTTTTTGGAAAGTTTGTAATGTTTTGTAAAGTTTTGAACCTTTAAAAAAAAAATACTCTAAGCTTTCTTAAAAAAGCTTTGAATCATTTAAATTGGTAAAAAAAAAAAAAAGAAAAGAAAGAAAGAAAAGCAAAGGAAAGAATTTTTTTATTCATCCCTTTTCAGTGTAATTTTTTTTGTTAGACATTAAATACAATTTAACACGTTTTAATGACAAAAAAACAACTAAAAAAAAAAAAAAAAAAAACCTTCTTTGAGTATTGTGATATAATTTTTTGCCATATCACTCACCAATCAAGCTTTCAATGAAAATGCATCAAATTTAGAGCGGAAACATGAGCATCATTCCTGTGACTGGCACCATGGCATAATTTGGTATCATTTGTGATTTCTCAGCTTCTGGAGGACATAGAGATGGCAAAGCTTAGTATTGATATTTTATAATAAGCTAATATGCTCCACCTACTTCTCCATAAAGCTAGTCAATGAATAGAGAAGATAAAATCCTCACAGTAGTGCTGATAAGATCTCTTTTTAGCTTCCTGGAAAAACGGGTGGAGGACATGGAGGGCCAAAGGCAAGCGGAGCTGAAGAGTCTGCAGGAGGAGAAGGAGCAGCTGAAGAAGCTGGTGGAGAAGCAGACGGGCATCATTGAGGAACTGAAGCAGCAACTGAAGCGTGCCTCTGAGGATAACACGGTCCTGCAGCAACAGCAGAATGAGCTGGCAGAGACAGTCAACAACCTCATCCAAACCATCAACATCCCCACCCGTGAGTGAGCGCCATCACACCAACATCAAACAGGGGAATGTGGGAGGAAAAACAAGTGGCCAGAATAATATTATGCAGTCCCATGACCAACTGTTTGGGGGCGCGGATGGTGCAAACTGTTTCGCTGGGTGATTTAGGTCATAAAATAAAAGGATAATTGAGCTCGCTTTAGATTTCGACAGATCAGTGAAGACGGCGTAAGAGGCCCATTACAGTACATGATAATCGCATGCTATTTGTGACGTTACGTGCCTCAAGCCACTGTTCTTTTTTCCTTTTAGCAGATAAATCAGCGATGATGCAGGACACGCCTTCACAGTACAAAGACTGCGCTGCCATCTTCAAGTCCGGAAACAGAGAAAGTGGAGTCTACACGCTAACGATCCCGGACACAAAAGAACAAATAAAGGTATGAAGGAGTTCTGTTTCCTGTTTCAATAATGAACACAGACAGAAGTACAGGGGAAGAGAGAAAGTGCAAGTGTGTGAGAGCAAGACAGAAAGAGAGAGGAGAAATGGAAGAGAAAACGAGTGACAGAAAGAATGAACACGTGTGAGGGAAAGGAAAGCGAGATAGAGAAAGGGAAAGAAAGAGATGGAGAATGAGAGTGTGCATGAAAGATTAGTGTGTGTGTGAGAGAGAGAGAGAAAGAAAGGGAAAGAAAGAACAGAAAAGAAAGTGAGTAAGAGCGAAAGAGAAAAACAGATAAAGAAAGACAGATAAAGACTATGTTAAGGAAAGAGAGAGAACAGAAAGCGAAAGAAAGAAAGGCAGAGAGAGAGAGCAAAAAAAGAAATTATAGCAGGGAAAGAGAGAGACAAAGCAAAAGAACGAAAAGAAATTATAGCAAGGAAAGAGAGAAGAGAAACAAACAAAGCAAAAGGAAGAAAGAAAGGTAGATGGGGAGAGAAAGAGAAACAACACAAAAGAAGGAAAGAAAAGAAAGGTAGATGGGGAGCGAGAGAGAGAGGAGAAACAACGCAAAAGAAGGAAAGAAAAGAAAGGTAGATGGGGAGCGAGAGAGAGAGAGGAGAAACAACGCAAAAGAAGGAAAGGAAAGAAAAGAAAGGTAGATGGGGAGCGAGAGAGAGAGGAGAAACAACGCAAAAGAAGGAAAGAAAAGAAAGGTAGATGGTGAGCGAGAGAGAGAGAGGAGAAACAACACAAAAGAAAGAAAAGAAAGAAAGATAGATGGGGAGAGAGAGAGAGGAGAAACAACACAAAAGAAAGAAAAAAGAAAGGTAGATGGGGAGTGAGAGAGAGAGAGAGAGAGAGAGAGAGAAACAACGCAAAAGAAAGAAAAGAAAGAAAGGTAGATGGGGAGAGAGAGAGAAACAAAGCAAAAGAAAGAAAAGAAAGAAAGGTAGATGGGGAGAGAGAGAGAGAAACAAAGCAAAAGAAGGAAAGAAAAGAAAAGAAAGGTAGATGGGGAGCGAGAGAGAGAGGAGAAACAACGCAAAAGAAGGAAAGAAAAGAAAGGTAGATGGTGAGCGAGAGAGAGAGGAGAAACAACGCAAAAGAAAGAAAAGAAAGAAAGATAGATGGGGAGAGAGAGAGAGAGAGGAGAAACAACACAAAAGAAAGAAAAAAGAAAGGTAGATGGGGAGTGAGAGAGAGAGAGAGAGAGAGAGAGAAACAACGCAAAAGAAAGAAAAGAAAGAAAGGTAGATGGGGAGAGAGAGAGAAACAAAGCAAAAGAAGGAAAGAAAAGAAAGGTAGATGGGGAGTGAGAGAGAGAGAGAGAGAGAGAAACAAAGCAATAGAAAGGCAAACTTTTTCACTGTTTGAGATTTAAGTAACAGCAGCAACAGGAGGAACTTCCAGTGACTTTCCGGGAAATACTGCATCCCGAGCAAGAGAGTCTTTTTTTTTTTTTTTCTTTCTTTCTTTTTAAGTAGTTCGTTTACATGCCTGTGCAGACTGAGCTCTCTCCTAAGAAACTTTTCACTGAAGTCATCGAAGTTCGGCAAATTAACAGCAGTTTAACAGACACTGTACTGATCTGAAGTGAAGTGAACTGAAAGGAAGTTAGTTAAATATGACAGGAAGTATGACATGCACAAGCTACATGTTTCTACACAACCCTGTTTCTCTTTCCAGGCGTACTGCGACATGGAAACAGAGGCAGGTGGATGGACAATAGTGCAGAAGCGATTCAGTGGCCTTGTTGACTTTGATCAGACGTGGAAAGAATACAAAATGGTGAGCTTTTGGAAGCGACTGACGGTTTTCAGCACAAGAGAGAGAAGCAGAAATACCGATACTGCTCACAATGATGAAGTTAGTGTTTAAAAGAAACACAATCAGCTTACTGAAATGTAAAATGTAATCATGCTTTTCCTAATTCAAAGGGGTTCGGAGACGCTTCAGGTGAACACTGGCTGGGTAACGAGTACATCTCCAAGCTGACTAACGAGCAGCAGTATGTGCTGAGGATAGAGCTTACAGACTGGGACGGGAACACTGCTTTCTCTCAGTATGATGAATTCTCCCTGAACAGTGAAGAGCAGAAGTACAGGTGAGAAATGGTTCTCGACTATACATTTAGTGTGCACTAGGCTTGTGCGATAGAACGATATTATCATCCCTACCGTGATATCCGGTGACATTTATTCAGATTACAATATATTATCCAGGCCTGTCAACCTTTACAGATTTTGCACACGAGCTTCAAAATGTAACAAAAATACGCCCAGTCCCTTTCTCTCCGAAAAAATGGGAATTGAGCCACATGTGAATCTGGAATGATCTGCGCAAGTATTTCTCTGACATTAACAAACACTTTAGCTCCGCCCCCTTTCCGCTATCTCGTGTGCTCTCAACTCGCTTCTTTCCGCAAAAGTCAATAGAGGACATTTTGACTTCATTAATGTGATATAAAAAAAAAATCTAGCCATGCATGTTCGACTTAGATTAAACAAGTATATATTTAATATCATTTAACTATATTTAAGAGTAAAAGAGATCGCATTTTTGGTCGAAACTGGTCAAAAAGATTCAATATGTCTACAACGAAGTGTCAAATCTAACGCTTTACAAAGCAGGATAATGGCGGTGATAATTAAAAAGTGAATAAATACTCAGTCCTAGAGGATTGCGTCGATAATCTTGACATTTTAAAACGGATAAATTGGTCTCGCACAAGCCTAGTGTGCACCGTGTATGATCGTTTACGTTTATAGTACCGTGCAGGTACAAACCAAAACCCATCGAGGTTATGCCACGCCTACTCTAGGTATAAATATGAATACATATATGGAGCAGTAAACAGATACAGATATTGTTATTGTGTTACACCCCTAGTATGAATGTGTACAGATGGGATAACAAATCCCAGTTATGATGATTTATGCTGAATTATGATCTGTAATATGAACAAAACATTATTTTGGTGTCACGATTAATTACACACGCGAGAGTAAACACACTGTGTTACTTTTATACTCGTGCTACAAAATCTCACGAGCGGTGCCACACACTTGTCGTCGTTCCAAAGTAAATATTTTGCCATCTGGAAATGGTTATGGGCTATGAGATACAGAAACAGGACGACAACAACAGCCCAGAGCCGTCTCTGAACTCTTATCGCGCTCCCTCGAAAGCAAAGCCAACTCTCTTAACCCTTGCTGTTTGACCCCACGACAATAATAAGCTGGAGGCAAACACTGCCCAAGTTTTCATACGTTAACAGTATGATACAAACTGGACAACAGCATGGGTTTCCTGTTGTCCATTTCACATACCGAAAACAGACGGAAGCAGGGAGAGCCGGAGAGAGAGTGAGAAATAGATAGAGAAAGAGAGTGTGAGAAAGAAAAAGACAGAGAGAAATTGACTGAGAGATTGTGTGTTTAAGAAAGAAAGAGACAGACAGTTTGTGTGTGTGTGTGTGTGTGTGTGTGTGAGAGAGAGAGATTCCATTATATCTTATCAAAAGAAATAAATATTCTGTTTTATCCCAAAACAAAGAGCTATAAAGAAGAGAGAGAGGGAGAGATCTAGAGAAAGAAAGAAGAGATGGATAAAGTAGGATATGGAGAAAGTAAAGAGATAAAGAGAACAAGAAAGAGAAAGACAGACAGATGGATAGTGGAAAAGACAGGGTGTGGAAAAAGAGACAGAAACGAGAAAGAGAGAGTGCGTTTGAGAGAAAGAAAGAGCGAGAGATAGAGACACAGATGCAGAAAGAGGGAGAAGAGAGGGAAAGGAAAGTTTGAGAAAAACAGATAGCGAGAGATGCACAGACAGACAAAGATAGAGAGAAGAAAGTGTGAGAGAAGAAAGACAGAGAAATAGAGAGAGATGCACAGACAGAGAGAGAGAGAGAAAATGTATGAGAGAGAGAGAGCGCACAATGTGTTGGTCAGTCCCAGTATAGAAGTTGAGTTCATGCATGAACTGCTGTATTTGGATGAAAGGGTTAACAGTATACGGTGTTTAAAACTTAAATCAGACGTCTGTATCCTCCACAGCGAGAACTGAAAGCCTGGCCCGTGTGTTCACTGCGTTCCTGTCACTTCTTCATACAGTAATTACAGGCTTCCTTCTGACATTGTGTATTTCTGCATTTCCAATTGCACAGGATACACCTTAAAGGCTACAGTGGAACTGCGGGTAAAATCAGCAGCCTTTCCCAGCCAGGAAATGATTTTAGCACAAAGGATGCAGACAATGACAAATGTGTTTGCAAGTGTTCACAGCTAACCACAGGAGGTAAGCAGGTTGTTTTGAAATCATTCAATTCTCTAAATATGAATATATATATATTTATATACACATAAGCACACACACATATGTGTGTCACTGCTACAAGCTCCCTCTTCTGAACGTCCCCCTCTTGTTGCATTTTTCGTGTCTGGGGTCAGGACTCTCCAGCGAAATTAGCTGGGAGCTAATCACTGTTCAGCTCATTTGGGAATTGGGCCCTTGTGAAAGTTGACATTAATAGTCTGGGAACTGCAGACTTGCAACGCTTTCTATCTTGCGGGTGTTTACAACAACCTGCTAAGTCGGCTTTCCTGTTGCTACGAGGTCTGAACAAGATTAACGCTACGTCCTAGCTACATTCGCTCAGATTGTGTTTCTCACAGACGGGCATGCTTGTGAATTACTGAAATCTGCAGAGATAAAAGCATTACATGTAGGGCTATACTAACTCAATCAACAGTCAACGATTAACACCGTGTTAAATGTATACGTGTAATATTACTGGAACACAGCGTACAAACGTTGTGACAAATCAGGTAAAACAAAAGATCGCGGCCGAATTCTACAATTTGATCGGTTTCTCTAGTGACAGCCTGTTTAAAGGAACATGTAGGGTAGACGCTCGACATAATCCAAGTGTAATAATAATAAACAATAATGTCAATGTCAAACAAAATATAAAAAAAATAATAATAAAACACAGATTTTTTAAAATCTGTTCTTTAACAAAGAAAAATGTGGAATCATCGATATAGTGAAGTTTTCTCTAAAGAGATGTTTGTTTATTATTTATGGAAGGAGTCTCCGGTGTCAGCAATCGTAACCATCAAAAGCATCATCTAAGTGCGTTCCGGTTTCTTGGTAACACGACAAGCTGAGAGAGAGAAAGAGAAAGCGAGCGAGAGAGAAGCTAGTGAGACTGAGGGAATGACCTTGTCTCATGGACGTTTCCACAATATTAAATGTAACTGTATATCGTTAAATATTAATAAATGAAACATTTTTAAGTGTTCACCCTAATGTCCAGAGATTGAGAGTTTTGGCCACGAGTCAAAAAGAGCAAATTTGGCCGTGCTCTCTGGGTTGGAAGGATGGCAGACTCTCTCTTTGCTGTCCATCACAGAATTACTAGCCAATCACAGGTGTCCGAGACGGCGGCCAGCGTGGAGGTGACTCAGCATGAGAAGCAGTTCAAAAAGATGTGATCAGCTGGTGTTAGCCTTCACCCTCCCCAGTTGTTAGCTGTTGGATGATGGGAAGAGCTGACAAGACCAAGGCCATGAAGCCCCTAATTTGTGTTTTCCTACTCTAAGAATGTCATTCGGTTTATTTTCACAGGCTGGTGGTTCGACGCCTGCGGCCCTTCCAATCTCAACGGTGTATACTATCAGCACGGGCAGCACACCAATCGCTTCAATGGTATCAAATGGTACTACTGGAAAGGTTCTGGATATTCACTAAAAGCGACAACTATGATGATAAGACCGGTGGATTTCTGAGGAGCAAATGGGGCAAATAGTGATGCAACAACATTTTCAAAACTGATCTGGCACCTTACTTTTTTGAGGGGGGGGAAATGCTTGACCTTTATCTACATGTTGAGCAAGAAAAGCCTGCAAAGAAGAAAGCACTTGAAAGAAACTTACAGATTTAAAACAAAAGTATTAAATCAGTAAGAACATGCGATGAACATGTACAAAATTAAGTCTAAGTATGAGGACGTGGCACAAAGTATGTGCAAGTACTGTTAAAGAAGGCCTCGCATGGGTTGTGCACCTACAAACCGAGTGGTTTAATACGGTTGCCATTATTCCTTATGCAAACAACAATGTGGTCAAATGTAATATTTGTTTAGAGAGTTTATATTTCTGAACGTCTTGTTAATATACAGCTGTTACTTTGATATGGTTTGATATAGAAAATGCAACTATGGTACAAAGGTAAAGGAGAGTGAATGATGTAGAAGAGTCCTTACACTAACAAAGCAAATGGAAAAGATGTCCTTTTGTTTACAGCGGTCTAGTGATGTGCAGATTTTTGTCATTTTAAGACTATTTGAAATTTTTCGATATAGTTCTGAAACTTTTCCACAGACATTTTAAAAAGAAACGACTATATTTTGCACAGCATTTGCCTCGTCGTAAGTTATGAAAACCCTTACAAGCACTGTCGGTGCTTGGTCCCCTCAAAATATGTTTTAGCATAACAGGTGCACATGATATATTTGTTCACGTTGAAGAAAAAGACCATACATGACTGTTTATTTCTGTATATGGACTACAGAAATATTTCACAGAGAACAATCCATAGTTGGATAGTTTACTTCTGTGACCAGTTTTAATCAATTCAAACATTTAACACAACTCTCAGAGAACGCTGATAATGGATAATTGCAAATCTTTTTTTTTTTTTTTTAAATTGGAAGACAACTCATCATACTAGCAATACCAAATCTTCAGCTAAGGTGCCAAAAGGACTGCATTTATCACCAATAGGTTGTGACTACACTTTACATTGCAGAGGCAAGACTTTCTATTTATTTATTGTTTTTTTTTAAATTACATATAATTCCTTATTGGGGAACAATAAGGTCTTAGTTTAAACTTTAATGAAATTTGTTTGTTGTTGTTTTGTTTTGTTTTTTTCCATTGAACGCATCATGCATATTATCATACCATGAAAATTGGCATTTAAAAGAAATCTTAATTACATTAACAAATTTGACTTACTAAAAGCTGATTGAGATGTTTTGGGATATTTATTTGTTTGTATTACACATACTTAGCAATATGTTTTAAAAAGGTGTACATTTGTTTGTCAAAATGCCATTAAAAAACAAAGTAATGTTCAACATTTTCATTTCAGTGGGTTTAACGAGAATTCTGTGCTGTAAAATGCGATCCGAAAGTAACGGAACACCGGGCATTGTTATATTGTGCTGAGAGCTTAAAACATGTGAAATGAAGCCATTCCTATTGGTGGAGAATATCTGTTGTAAATTCAACATGTATATTAAACAATCCATATACAGCTATTTTTGTGCATAGTGCAGGAGTCTATGGGCTGTTGTAGCTCAATATTATAAATGTAAAAAAAAAACAACAAAAAAAAACAGGTAATAATTAGGCTGGAAATTCTGAAGTCTGGTAGAAAATACGTCTGTAAAGATAATTAAGGAAGTCAAGAGAGAGGCCTGCTGTCACTTAAAGAGTCGCAGGATGACCTGAAAGCAGCAGGAACAACAGTTTAGAATGTTTGTCCAAGAAAAAATGCCACTCTTTAATTAATAGCCATACACAGGCTTCTGAAAACAAGTACTCTCTGAGCTGGCAGTTGGATTGGGATTGAGTAGTGGTGTGCAACCCCCGGCTCTGAAACACTCTTTCAAACATAATTCACCATGCTACAAGAACAGTGCAAGGAGTTTTTTTTTTGTTCAGTTGCACATTGAAAGTGTAACAGAGCGATGGATCTAATCCAAATATGACCTCACTATGAAACACGGTGGTATGTTCATGCAGAGCTGCCAGTAAAACTGAATCACTTTATCACTGCCAACAGCAGGCCAAGACTGAAGGCTTTGCACCCTTTGTGAATTCATTCAAGCATGAACTGAGTTTTATATCAGATGAGGTGTATATGTCCAAATCATTTACAGTACCCAAAAGAATAGGTGTACAAAAAAAAATGATCATCAATAGTATACAACAGACCGAGTATGTTCACTTGAATTTCTATTCTGCACTTTTAAACCCCAAAGTCATTGTTTCATTTGAAAGCCACTGTGCTGGAAAATGGGAGTCCAAACAATACAATCTGTGCCACTATCAAAGCGATTTTGCATCGCATCACGGTTTAAAGCTCTGACAGAAGAGCCTTTTGGCATAGCTCACAGAAACTAATGAAAGTGGAATCCAGAACACTAATATGTGTATCTTTCTTACAAAAGCCCACTTCAGGGGAGGCAAAAACAAACAGGAACCCTACTGCATCTATTTTCTAACCTTTTACTTTCTTCCAAGCAGGATGTCTACATTTCAGCCAAATCGTCTTTGAAAACCATCAGATTTTATTCACATTGCTTCATACATTCAAACTGAGCTAGGTATAAACAAACAAAAAACAATACAATAAATCATGGACCTCTTTATTTTTTAGGTTTAGGTTTGAAAGGTACATTTATAATGAAATACAGTATACTGCTCTGTATAGTATTGAAACAATTCACACTAATACTTGCTCATTAAAAGCTAATACTCATCCAATTGGGAGCAGAGAGTCACTTTATTAGGAACACCTATACACATGCTTCATACAATCATCCAATCATCTAATCGTGTGGTCACTGCTGAGTGCATAAAATCATGCAGATACAGGCCAAGGGTTTCAGTTAACGTCCACATCAAATATGAGAACACGGACAATGGGATATCAGTGACTTGGACCGTGGCGTGCTTGTTGATGCCAGCTGGATGAAGTATTTCAGAAACTGCCGATCTGGCATTTTCACACACAACAGTCTCTAGTTAAAACATAAAAACATCCCTCAGGTAAGCAAGGTCAGAGTAGAATGTTCAGACTGACAGGAAGGCTATTGTAACTCGAATAACCTACTCGTTACAACCGTGATGAGCAGAAAAGCATCTCAGAATACACAAGACACCGAACCTTGAGGTGGACGTGCTACAACAGGAGAAGACCACATCGGGTTCCGCTCCTATCAGTCAAGAACAAAATCTGAGGCTACAATTGGGGCAGACTCTCACAGAAACTGAACTGCTGACTTGTATTTGCATGACTTTATGCACTGGGCTCATGATACCACATGATTGGATAATTGCATTAATGAACAGGCGTACGGGTGTTCCGAATAACAAGTGTAACCAGTGAGGGAAATGATAACGCAAGCTGTGTTAATAGCAGACTAATGCGTGTGACTAATGCATATGCAAGTAAATAAACCACACTTTAACTCTGTGATTAAATAATATGTCATTAAATAGGCGAGAGCCCTTTAAATATAATTTGATTCAGCTTACCGGTGCAGCAGGAAACTGATCAGATAGTTCATACGGCTCCTCTGGAACCCACTGCCGGTGCTCCAGACACCATAAGATCTAGGAGGGGGAAAAAATAAATAAAAAATTCAGTTTGACACACACACACACACACACACACACACACACACACACACATTAATATATATATATATATATATATATATATATATATATATATATAAAAATTTTAAGTAACGTTCCCTCAAAACCATGTATGGAAAACTACTGACACTCCTAAAGAATGAATATATATATATATATATATATATATATATATATATATATATATATATATATATATATATATATATATATATATATATATATAAATATGATGTGTAAAATATGGAGGATGATGTCTTGGGGTTGTTTTACAGCTAGTGATCCAGAGACTTTTGTGACATGGACATGGCTACCTCTGGCTGGAGGTTACTGCTGAACTGAACCGAATCGGATTTGAAGAGGAGTCTGAATACACAAAGCTAAGAATGTAAAGAAGCTCGACATGCTCCACGTTGAAGTAAGGTACAAGATTCTCAAGCTTTGTAAGACACTACAGGAAGATGCTCTGAGCTGTTCTTCTCTTCAGGGGAGGCTTCACTAAATTAATGAATTAATTATAGGGGAAACTTCTGTTTGAGGAAAAATAGATGTTTGTGGAAATACGTGTTGAAGTTAAACTATACAGCACTCTCGTTAGCTCAGTTTTTATTCAGTTCTCATGTGGAATTGTATAACGCCGCTCCGGGACACGAAGTATAGCAGACAAAGCAGCACACACCCATTCAAAGGAGAGAATCCAGCATCCTCGTGCGATGCCCAGTAGGATATTGAGGGTGCGTCGTGGACTCCCGGACACCACGTGCGTCGTGCTCTCACACACAGTGTCAACCACAGTGAAGCCGCCCAGAGAGTTCACCACCTGTATGACCGTCTGCTGTTTCCTAATGAGACCATGAGATCATGCTTGGTGTTAGTGTGGTAAAAGAATACAACTTGCTATACTATTATACTCAAAGAGGCATGAAACATTGCATTCCTCTTGTTCTACAGCAATCCGCCAATCACGGTAACATTTCATTTATTAAATCGACGACACCTCGTGCTTTTTAACTATTTATCGTTCCGTGTAATGTTGTGGAACGTCCAGGAGACGAGTTAGATCCCTAGCTTGTGGGTCAGCTGATATACAAATGAGGTTGTGAGACAAACTCAATCTCCTCTTTTTGTTTGACTGATTAATATTATAAACATCGCTCGAACCCCCAGTCCCTCCAGGATTTTCCCGACCGCAGAAATCAAAGCAGAATCAAGCAAACTCCACAGTATTGCAATTTATAAACAGATTTTCCGCAGATTTGGGCCAAGGCGCGTGATGCGACATCATCAAATTGCGCATTCAGCCAAAAACCCTCTGATTCATGGGCGTAGAACACGAGTGAAGCTAAAAGGTCTCATTTACTAACAAACATCACTGTGAAAGACCGTGCACAATGATTTCGCGCAATTGTAATTTCGCCGATTCAAGTAGTTTGCTGCAAAAAAAAAAGGCACAAAAAATGTAAATATTTAATAATTCGTTGTTCTTTTAAAAACAGCAGCAAACTAAAGAAATTCATGGTTTTAAAAAAACCATGAAGACGGATTGTGTGTGCTACTATTTTGAAAGTCACCTTTGCTGAAGAGCGTATATGCCATTTTAGTCTTTAGTCAGACATGCTGCACTAATTCAGCGATGAAAACGGACAAATTTCTCTGTCCATCTACCTCAGCTAGTTCCTTGAAAACATCAGTGGACTCTGACTGACCGTAGAAGTCAAGAAAACAAGAACTAAAACGTGCCAAATCATTTGGAATAAAGAATAACCGTTACAAAGAGCTGACACCGGAGACTCCTTCCAAAAAATGTTAAATAAACATTACAGAAAATGTTACCATATTCATTGTCCATATTTTTAAAAAAAAATCTATTTATTATTAGTCTTATCCCCATTTGAGCTGTTACTATAGAATAATTTTTTTTTTTTTATTATAAAGTGCATTAATACAAACCCATCATTTGAACTGTAGACGGAAATACTGTCAGAGCTGCTGTTAGAAAAAATTAATCCACACTTTCTGATTCGAGAATTCAATAACACTGTAATACAAGTTTTTATTAACTAATCCAATTAACAATGTTTAAAATGTGTGATAGGTTGGTGGCTAGTTGAACATACTTACTCAGTTGGCATGCTAGTCATTACTAACGTTCTATTCTTCTGAAAAGGGGAAGAAAAAAAAAAACATTAAAATTAGGGTTATGTAAATATCAACCAGTAATCATTCAGAACATGACAAACCAAGAATTCTCCACACGGCTAATATACAATGTCCTCCAAAAGTATTGGAACGGAAAGGCCGCCAATTCTTTTGTTCTCGTTATACACTGAATACATTCGGGTTTGAGATCAAAAGATGACTATGAGAGGATAGATCAGAATTTCAGCTTTCATTTCCTCATACATACATACATACATTTAGACGTGTTAAACAAGTCAGAACACGGCACCTTTTTTATCAGACTACCCAATTTTTAGGCGCACAAAAGTAATGGAATAATCAGATGGTCTTAAAGTAAATGAAGTTGTTTTTAAAGGAATCAACTTAACAGTGCATGTGTTCCAATATTTTTGATCACTTGAAAAGAAAAAAGACAAAGGTGGTGTATTCAAACGCAAGGTTCAACACTTCTAGATATGAATAAATAGGAGGAAATGAAAGCTGAATTTCTGATTGTTCGCCTCATATTCATCTTTGGATCTCAAACCCAAATGTTTTCAACGTATAATAGCGAAAACAATAGAATCGGCTTTGCTGTTCAAATACTTCCGGAGGGGTCTGGAATAACGAGCTCGCTTTCTGATTAGGGATGTTACTGGTAGGCAACACGGTAAACACCACAGCAGATCACACACCCGCATGAGAAACACATGCCGGATGTATCTGCGTATTTGGTGAGTGGAGAGGAAACACAAGTCCAAGGCCATGAAGAAGGGAAAAAGCAGTAACGTACTCCGAGTACTCTACTCTGGCCCCACGATGGCAGGTCCTCGGTGCGAGCACATGAGCGAGAGGCATGCATACACACACACACACACACACACAGCTTCCTCTCTGCTCCCACCACAGGAAGTTGGGGGTTCGGCTCCATCAGCACACAGAAAAGTCAAAACATTTCCATAATACATAACATGTTTATTGATATGGTTATTGACAACCATGCAGCCAGGTGCACAGACGTGCCTCCTAGTCGTGTATGTGCTCGTATGCATGTAAAACTTTATGACTTTAGCAATCATAACTGCCATTTGATTAACCTGTTTGGAAGTCTGTAAATTATATAAACTACGTTTTCACATACGACTTCAACTCATGAGCCAAGTATAAACCTGTGGATCCGTGAAACCAAAATTCTGTGTTAAACCGGGTCTGGGTTACAGAAGAAAGCTCTTTACTCAAGTCAGCACCGTCAGAGCTGCAGCTATAACTCAAGATCTTGAAACGCTAAGCCTTTTTATTATTTTTTTTGTTGTTTTTGGCCCATTCTTCAGTCATCATCTGACCTAGAAAGACTTCTCTTACAAAAACACGGCGTGTTATTGAATGCTGGTATATTGTTCTACTTTTAGTGATGTGACTAAGCACTCCTTTCACTTCTGGGTCAGTGCCTATATGATCACCAGCATTCAGAAAGAGGATGTTCTCTTCACACTGAAGTAATCCCCCCACCCCCCACCCCCCACGGATGCCGAGTCGAACAAGAATGCTTTAACAAGCTATGCAAGAATTGTTGTTCAAATATTACCTTTACCTACAATCATGATCTATTCCACTGTTACCACTGATGCCTGACAACAACACTGGAACAATTTATGCTACGAGTAAGGAATAAAAAAAAAAAATGACGATGGGATGTTGAAAGTTTTATTTAACGTTGTAGAACGCCCTCAAGACAAGTTAGGTCCTGTTATCTTTTATGTTATTGCAGATACAAACAGTCGTTCCTTCTCTCAATCTTGAAGCTAAGAAAAAAAAAAAAGTCATTACCAAGAAACCAGAAATCACATGACCAACCTGAAGACTCTCCCACGGCAGAAAACGTAATGATCGTCACAAAGCGCCGACACCAGAGACTATTTGGTAGTATAAACAAACGGCTAATAAAAATCTTCCAATAAATATCACCGCATCATTGATTAGGCTTTGTTTACAAGACATACAAGCGAATTTGTTGCTACTCCAGTCTAGAAACCATACCGTATCAGAACAAGCACGTTCAATCGAATCTATCGTTCGAACTAAAGCTCGCGTTACTGTCAGGAGACGTGTTGTTATAATAACAAATGAATTAGCACGAGATTTATCAAGCTCTGTCAGGTCTTATCCTGTTTGTGCACTCTATTTACTCATACAGCCAAAACGCACTCTCTTAAGTCAGGAAGAACGGCAGTGGATTTCAGTCATCGTTCATTAAGGCTTTTACGCGTTTCCTTTACAATGCTCTGCTGAAAACAAGCGGCTTAAAAACAAGCAGAAACGAAAAAACATTCCCGTGTATGGAAAGCGTACGGAATCGCTTTTATGATGATTTTATGATTAGCATGTTCCTGGACATGTTTTGTAACAGGAGATACATCTCGCACCAACCAGCATTACAGTGCAATAGAGCATGAACCCAAGCGTTGGTGTGAACTCCTTTTAAAACGCGCGTTTCCAATACGCCCAAGCACAAATGAAGGAAATACTTTTGGGTATGACACAGCGAGCATGGTGGCCGGTTCATGCACTCTGATATGATTGAGGCCTCTATTCAAAGTGAAAGGGCGCTCAAACTGCATATGTACTCAGGGAGCAGCCACACGCTATATAAAGCACTTGACCTATCAAGCCAATTGTCTCGTTTCAAGATTTCCCCTTAGTGCAACATACAATGAGTTCATGCTTGGGCTTTGGTGTCGTCTCTGATTTAATTCGACACTTCTTGCTGTTTTGACACTGCAGGTCATATTGCACTTGTCACAGCTGTGGTTCAATTCCTCCACCTTTCTTTCTTACGGGTCACCGGCTCAGCCATGAGATCATACGAAAGCTGTCAGGATGAGCCCGATCACAAGCACCTGCGCTGTAGTGTTCAGAGAACGGTCCAATAACCCAGCCACAAGTCCCTTTACCAAGAATAATAATAATAAAAAGGGTTGTGGTGCTGGAATTAATGATGTCAGAAACTAACAAGACAGTCTTCAGTCTAGAAACAGTTTGAAGCAGTGCTGTTACACTATCGCTGTGTCAACACAGTCACTGCTTTTATAGTAATTCTTATTCCTGTATACAACCGAAACAGCAAATAGTCCCATCTATTTACTCGTTTCTAAAACTGACACAAATACACACAGCTTGGGTTCAATTTGATTTCATTTTACTTGTATAATGCGTTTAACAAGAGACATCACCAATCAGCTTTAGGGATCTAAATCTACATTTGGCTTTCTGTAAAGCGCCTTGCATAAGTATTCACCCTTTTAACCTTTGTGTGTTTTGTGGTGTTACAATAGAGAATTTAAATAGTGAGGGCGTTAAGTAGAGAAGCAACAAAGAGGCCAAGGGTAACTGTGATAAAGCTGGAGAGCTCCCACAGGTCAGGTTTATCGAAGAGTGGTAAGAAGATTAAAAACAAATATTTGAGTTTGCCAAAAAGGCATGTTAGAGACTCGGGAAATATGCAGAAATGGTTTTCTGGTCTGAAGAGACCAAACATGAACTTTATGGCCTACACGCAAAGTGCTATGTTTGGCAGAAAAGCAATACCACAGGAACACCATGCCTAGGGCGAAGCGTGGGGGTGGTAGCATCGTTTTCATGTTGTGGGGATGCTTTTCCTCAGCATGAACTCGAGGAATGGGAAACTGGCCAGGGGTGAGGGATGAAAACAGATGAAGACAAATATAAAGGCAATCTTGAGACTGACTTGAGTCAAACACTTGAGACTGGTGTAGACATTGCAACACCTTCTAAGGACCCTAAGCGTACTGCCAGAGCTATACTGTAGTGCTTCAAAACCAAGAACATGAACATATTGGAATTGCTCAAAAAAGCTACTACAAAAATGTCCAAAAGACATTATTCGTAAATCTTAAAACGCAAGAGCTGCACCATGTTCTCTGATTGGTTTAACGGGAACGGGGTGAGCGTGTTATTTATTTTTAGGATTTAATCCTAGCGTTCCTGATTGATTTGACAAGAATGAAAATAGAGGCATTTTTGAAGATTGCTAATAATCTGGACCCAAAGTGAACTTTTTGCGTCATTTCCAATTAACCTTTTGCAAGCACGACCGTCCCAGCAGTGTGGTTTCATTCTCTGAAGAACAGATCTGATCCTCTGAATCACTTATCACACCAGACATCGGGCTCCGGCATGAGCTCACCCAGTCCTTCTCTTTGATCTACGCTGATACAAGCTAACAAAATACCTGCTCGTGTACTCCTTTTAACACTTCTGGAGGTGATGTCAAGCGGCCACGTCTCAAAACCTCTGCACAATGCAGCTCCGTGGAACAATCGAGCTCCTCACCTGCTCAAGACATGACTGAATGTGCTCTCGGACACAGGTCATATAGAAGTAAAATCAAATAAAGATAACGGGGAGATGAAAAGCCCCTTGTGCCACTCGGCGAACAAGAGAGAGAGTTTCGTCGTGGCTGAAGGAGAGCGAAAGGAGGATTCAACCAGGTGCAATGTCCCAGAAGTAAAGACAACACACACAGGAAGTCAAGAAGGCAACAAAAGAGAGAGGCAAAACAACGACTCTTTCTTCAAAGTCAGTTATTACGCTCCATTTCTGAACCGTGCTGCAATGCTCCATAGAGACGGAAGGGCAGAGTTTAAAAAGCGCTCTAGAGTCAAACACTTGGGGAACCCGTATTCCAACTTATGCTTTGGTTGAAAAGATACATAAACAAATATCTTCATATACTTTTGGGTGTTGGTCAGGAAACCGGAGGTAAGAAAGCACACGTTCACAATCTCTCATTTCACATGATTATATTCACAAACAAAAAAATGGAGCTCTGCCAAAGTGTAACCTCCCTCCCTGACCGTTTCAGATATACTACCCTTTCAGTTGTCCATTGCTTAGATAAGGTATAAACAATTTGTGAACAATCCGGCGCATGCATTGAATGAAAAGATGAATGAATAGATGGGAAACTACACTACAGGCTTGATTTTATTTATTTATTAAAAGAAAATGTGGGAGCTCGAATTACTTTACCTTCATGTACTTATCCATTTTCACAATCCGTTTTGTGTTCATGTCGCTACACAATTCAGTACATCTGTCAGTGAGCCCATCTGAAGTGCTTTTACTGTGTGTGCCTACAGATGAAAATACGCAAAACAACAACAAAAAAAAACTCTTTAGACTAGAGCAGCACACCACAGGTGCATCTGTGCAGTTGAGTGCTTTCAAAAAGTGCTCTCAAGCATCGCCTTAGGCTTCCACAGTGATACAGAATACACAAGATCAATGAAATGTTTTATTTGGAACTAGTAATTAAGCTAAACAAAATGTACACAAGTTCTAATCAGTGTGCATTATTTTCAATTATGTTTGTACAGTTGATAATACTATGGTATTGTCTTACATTCATAAATGATGTCTACTGTAAATAAGTTCAGGGATGTTTGGATAGCTTTCGATCATCCTTACTTTCTGAAAGAGTAACCGAGTTCTGCTTGGTTCTCCTCCTCTGTTTCTTTGCAGCAGGCTCTTGCTCGGGCTTCTCAAATACGGACTCCTTGGGAACCGGGAGAGATGCACCCATACGTGCAGGGAACTCTTCTTCCTCTGCTGGGCCCGATTCCTCCGGGATACCGCCGCCATCGGTTAAGGTGTTGGATTTGGTGTTCCTGCTGCAATTTTCCTGCAAACGGTTCTTACGTCTTGTTCTGTACAGAGGCTCCAGGTCGAAAGAAGGTAAACGCTCTCCGTCAGAAGCCGAGTGAACGACCAGGACCTTCCGCTTTGGTGCGTCGTTGACTGAAGTGAAGTAGTCCTCGAACACGCTGTCGTCATTGTCGTTATCGTTACGAGCATCGAAACGGTCACCAGAACCAGGCACGTCCGCTTGCTTTTTTTTATCAAACACCTTCTTAATCTTCAGGTCTTTGCTTTTGGAGGAATAAGCAAATTTCGGCGAACGTGTTCCGTCACGATCACCCAAGTCACTGTAGGTCTTTATTTCTTTTCTGCTTTGAGGAATTTGGCTTACTCCAGTTTCCATACTGCTCACAGAGGAACTGATTTGGGATTTTTCCCTATTGCCTAATGACTGTCTAGGCTTTTCTGTTGCTCCGGCTTGAGGCTCAGATAACAGAGGTGAAGCTGGGTTTTTTGACGATACCGCATTCACATAACAATCTAAAGAAGACTGTTTCGTCACTTCCGAACAGGATCTGCTTCGCTTTTTATTTTGTGGGACTTTAATTGGTAGTTTAACACCTGACGAGCTGAACCTCACACCCGCATCCAAGTCAGGAGGTGTCTTCTCAACATGTCTGTTAGATGTCTTCTTAGTCGATAATTTTTTGTGTTGTTCGTGCACATCTTTCTCACCGGTGTGGGACAAACAATCTGAAGCCTCCTCTTCTTCCTCTGTATGAAATCAAAGTAAATCAAATCAAATTTTATTGGTTACACACACAAAACAATGATTTGGCGATAAACAGAAATATCATTAAATAGAATTTACTTACATACATAACGTATATGTGATTCATAATTCCATTGTATATTGATGTTAACTTTTAATTATATCATACAAACATTAACAAATTAGAGAGCTATGGCCTCACCCAATAGCAGTAGGTTTAATTCTGTGGGCGTGCCCCCAAGAGATGGCCTTGTAGAGTCATCCATTGGTGAGCCCTGCATTTGAGAAGCTGATAAAAAGAAAATCTGCATGAAAAATGATATTGGGACGGGATAAATCAAATGCTCCAGGCATCTGAAAGAAAAAAAAAAACAAAACATGTAGACATACCAGTAGGAGAGAGATTCTCTCGCTGTGCTCTCATTTCCCTCAGCCGCTGAGCCATGGTGTCAGCCCTTTTAGAAGAGGGACTGTACACTATCCCGTTCTCCTCATCAATAATGAACGGAGATGTGTCTGGATCTGTAACTGTACAAGCATACATGTCATGTCGAGTCCTACCGAAGCAGACCTGCCGACCCCTAAGAGGAATAACGTATAGTCGAACTGTTCGAAACGCGTCTGTGCTGATTGAGGAACGAGCTTAAAGATTTGGAGCGATTTTCCAGCTCCTGCTGCTTTCACACTTAAGAGAGCACACGGTCAAACGATTATGAGAATAATCTGATAACGGGAGATCATGGTAGATTAGGGGAAGGGGGAGGGGCTTCCACAAGGTGTCAGTTCAGATCAGAGAGTTCAAAACACCTGTGCAACTGCCGATCACTCCAGACTCGTATGTCTATTGGCTCATCAGCTGTTTTCATTGCTGTATATTTTAAGCGCACTCTGGTGTTCGAATGCAGAGTGCCTTAAAATGTAAACGACTTAAAAAGGTTAGCAGGTTTGCGGATGGGAGAAAAGACGCTAAGGAAAAACGTTTTGTTTCTTGCCTACGGGAGAAGAGCGGGCCAGTTCTTCCATCATTTTGTCCAGCTTTCTCTTCAAGCGCTTAGGGGTGCTTAGAGGAATGTCCCTGGGTTGCATGCACCGGTGCTAAAAACAAACGAACAAACAAACAAACAAAAAACACCACCAGAAGATTAAATCCTTGACATCTAGATGCATATTATGTTTAAGTGGAAAATAACAATAATTCCTTGTTTGTATAGCACCTTCTCATACTGAATCTGCTCTACAGTAAATACTAGATGACAAAGCAGACAGAGGAAAGGGCTAGACCAATCAGCTTACTGTTTTCTTTTTCAAGTGACTAAGCTGGGAGTCCTCATTGTAAGCAGGGTAGAGGTGTTCATCGGCGTGTTCGCAGTTCTCTTTGCACCTGCACAGAATAGACAACGTACTGGCCTTTAATGGCAAGAATGTCTACTTGTCAGTATGTCTAGCATCAGCTTGAAATCCAATTCAAGATTTAGCAAAGTAAAATAATGTGTATTCACTGAGACACTGAACAGCTGCCTTTTTTGTATTTTTTTTTATAAGTATTACATGTCCTACATGGTATACATTGTGCACACAGTCAGATTACTACTCAGTCCATACAGGGTTTTGTGTTTGAGTTTTGTTGTAGCCGGAAATGCTCGATTTTGCTTTGGCTTTTTCAAAAATTTGCGATGCAACTGTGCTTTTTTTTGTGTGGAAAACTACCTGAATTGGTGAAACTGCAACGGCACAAAATTGTTTTGCACGGCCTTTCGAGTGACGTTTGTGGTTAAATCAGACCTTTTAGCTGTACTCATGTTTGATGCACGTGAATCGAAGAGGGCTTTGGCTGAATGCGCGTTGTGATGACGTCACATGATGCATCATGAGGCCCAAATTTGTGGAAAATCTGTGGTCATTTAGAAAAATTGCAAGCGCCGCCCAATATTGGGGAGTTCGGAGCTCATGGGACTGACTACCACACTTGCCAAATTATAGTACCTTTGTGGCATTTTATATATATATTATTTTCTATTGTAATGATTGTAGGGTTCAGACTCTTGCCATAAAATTAGTAGTCAGCGGTAGTAAATAAGGAATGACACTTGTTTACGATATATGAGGGGAAAATGCTTTCTCAGTGCAACTACATCAGTTCAAAGTAACTGGTAAATACAAGTTATTTAAGATGACTATGGGATATAGTCATTCAGAATGGGTTATAGGTACCTTACGGGCATTCAGTTTATTGGTCAATTTGATACCAAGCCAGATTAACTCTAAGCTCTAATCTGACATATTTTCACATCCACGTTTGCTAGTCACTGCAGCAGATCTGGCAGTGTTTACTTACTACAATGATGGATCTTCAGTTGTGTACCCAGACAACATAAATCAAACCACCAAGAAATGCTAACATGCGCTGAAGCAGCTGTGCATTATACATGCGCTATCCATTAAACGTCTCAAACGTGCTCTACGGTAACAGCGCAGGGGACTAATCTATTAGTTAGATGTCCAGAATGCTTAACGTTTTTCCATACTGGAATAGGGATGATGAATTACTGATTTAAATTATGCAAGAGAGATGGTTGGGGGTGAGTATTAACATCACACCGGTAATCAGATCTCTGCAGAAGCATGCCTGAAACATCAACTGGATGCTGATATGCTGTCTGGGTATTAACGTCTGCAAATATGAAATGAAAAGAGAGAGAGAAAAAAGAAAAAGGTTTAATTATGCTTGTAACTGCACGGCTCAGGACAACTTGATTTTGTGTGTCCAACTTTGAATTTCGGTAAGATCAACTGTGATTTTGGATTTGAGATAAACCACAGACCTGAAGCATCACGGAAGCTTTAGCTATGTTGTTCTATCATGTCGCCGGATTCATTTAATGAATATGTTATTGAAAAGTAGGGGGAGACGATATGCCAAAATATCCTATCACGATTTCTATGATACACAATATGCATCACGATGTACAGGTTTGCTCACAAACTGCCAGTAATAGTTTTTTTTTGTTTCATTTTTATATTTAAAAGTATATTTTTTATTTATTAAAAGAAATTAAAAATATATTTAACATTGGATGAAAAAAAGATAGATTAAATAATTTTTTAAAAAATTAAGCATAACATTAGCTCCTCTAGTCAGTTTGCAATTATTATTATTTTTTCATTTAATAAAAAGATATCATGATCTCCACAATATTTTAGAAAAGCATACTATGTTGAAATGATATCGTCATATCGCCCAGCCCTGTCGTAAAGACATTTTTAGATGACACTTATACTATGCGATGTTATATAATATCATTATTGCTGATTCTTATTGTATGAAACAGCAACTCTTGGGACCTCTAGTCTGATTTATCATCATTAGGATATTATGAGTTATTTTAAATAAGTGTCCAGCAGATATAAAGGTTTAGACAGCAGTGAAATGAATATTCGACACAGGTAAAGTTAGTTTATAATCCTTTTTGTCCAACTGTACATTTATAATAATTCGCATTGCACTGCTTTGCCCACATTTCCAACACTCAAATTGTCTCTCACCCCTGCTGATGCGGCGGGGCTTTAATGTATGAAAGCGGTCAGCATCCAAACTATTATTAAATCATTTCATTTAACATGAGGTCACCGTTTACATCACATCGTGTATGCTCCTTAAAATTGTAGCACCCAAAGTCCATGCTTCTGAGAGCTAGTATAGACTACAGCTTGTAAGTTTTTAAGCTTACCTGGCCACCCAGTGGACAGACACGATCTTCACACCCATTTTCTTCGCTTTATTCCACGTGGCTTGATGGCCATGTTTAAACACTACATGGGTGACTTGTTTGTTGAGTGTTTTACACACCTGGAATTGCGTGAGAAAATCATATCGATTAGCAACTTCACATATATGAAAACATGTGCGAAAACATTCAGCAAGTTCTCTCACATGAGCGCCCATATCCCGAAGCTGTTGAATAAAGGGATCGGAGTAATTCTCCGTTTTACTCGCGGACCACACGTCCACATACGCCACGACATCTGTATTATGAAAGAGGAAACAAAACAAAATTTATATATATATATATATATATATATATATATATATATATATATATATATAAAAACACACACACACACATAAATTATTAATATGAAAGTAAATGAAATATATACATCCAAACTGAACTAAAAAGGAACACTCCAAATAAAAAATAATAATAGATCTATCATCCAAAATGAATAAAAAAAAACACTTTAAATAAATCAACATTTGTCAGTTTTTAGTTCGCCTCTAGAGGCTGCTCTCGTACTGTATAATGACAAAACGATCGGTTTGGATTTTTGCGGATAACTTATAGTTCCAGCAATCGGTTAACAGTGCTGATTAATCGGCAAAACCGATCAATCGGTCGACTTCTAGTGGCCTAGAAGTCTACTGTCTGCTGTTGACATGTTGGCCTATTATGACTGTTTCCTACATGCTGATAACTACGCACTGATTGTGGGGTCAGTGGTATTTAGCCCTTGCCTGACCTCTACCTAAAGAGAATGATGTAGCAGAACTTTATTCCTTTAGTCTGTAAAGCTCTCCCCCCACATCTCTACACTTTGCTAAAACAGATGTTCTAAAGTTCAGAACACAGTGACTTTCTTTGATCATAGTTGATGTTTGTTGAATAATCTGACCCGGACAGCAGGTTATTGCACACGATACAGCATTCGGCTGAGATTTCATCTCGCACAGTATCACAAGTAAATAAATCTTAAAAGACTAGTCTTGAATTTTTGCTTACCAAGCTTACCATAACCATTACCAAAACCAGCAATATTTATTATTACAATATTGCCTTATCTGTGCTTGTTGCTAGCACAAGCAATTCGCCTCATCGAGATATTTATTAAATAACAAATAGAAAAGAAGTACCTTTGAGTACCGGTGCAGGAACTTTTTCTGATGTCATGGTTGAATTGGGGAGTCTTTATCCCTGCCACAAGAAACATTCAAATCAACCACAACACACCATTTCCACAGCGAAAACATCTCTTCTTGGCAGTAAATGAGCTAGGAAACAATCTTGCCCATAATTCTCTCTTACACTTTGATAGACAATACAGAAAAATATTATATATTCAACTGTTGATATGTTGACACTTTCTGTTCGGAGCAGTTTATATAGTATTAAAGGAAAGCGTCTCCAACGTATAACAGTCAGTATGTTTTCCACCACAAGAAATTCTTCAATATTTTGTAAGATGCGTTTTTTGGTCTTATTTACCTCAAGAAGAGAGTCTGGTGATGGAAGCCTGTTTATATCTGTTTTAAGTAAGAGTGAACGGGAACTAACTTGCCTTGTTTAATTACAGGGTGTCGCAAAAGTCTCCATAGATAGGGGAAATTAACACTTTTTTGTTTGTTTTTAGCAAAAAGGTCTTCCAAGATTTTTCATACTTACTTTATATTATATATAGAACATATCGAAATCATTTTCGTGGCAGGTTGCGATGAACTTTAACAGGAAACATGGCGAGCACATCACACACAATTCTGTTGCCAAACTTAAACAAACTCAAAAAGACTAGAAGTGTTGTGGACCAACCGAGAATGTCTGCTGATGAAGGCACAACCAACATGGTGCTGGCAAACATAGTCCCCTATGTATGTACGAAGAATTTTGGGACACCCTGTACATCATTATATATAATTAATTATATATCTTATTATATTAAGACTGGAGAACCGAGACATGGACATCCATGAACATCCACTGATGAAGGCACAACCGATTTGGTGCTGGCGAACATAGTCCCCTATGTATGTATGAAGACTTTTGGGACACCCTGTATAAATGGATAAAAAGTCTGACGTGTCATTAAGTAATTAAAATTAGCACATTTTTGAGAAAATGCTGTGATATAAAACACTTCGAGACGTTCTGGAAAAGGAAAATAATCCAGGTCAAGTGGCGGTAACAGTAACTCATCTGTTGTGGATTATTTTCCCGTAACAGCATGCCAGGCGGTGTGTTATTCCTCACTTGCACCACCTTGAATCTCATATTCAATTATTAAATCTCACATCAGAAAGTTCTGATTACTAGGTGTACATTAATGGCCTTATTCTTAAACAGTATTAAGTAAACAATCCAGTTCAAGGTTTTCACAGCTGCATCCCTGTGATCTGAAATCACATCGTGTAAACAAGTGTACTTATTTATTTAGTTTACCAAAATTAGCACTGTGAGCTTAGCAAATACACCACTTCTGTACCACGCTGATGCTAGTTCTAGATACCCAACATAGCTAAAGACCGGATTTAAAAAGCGGTTTGCAGCATGATATCTATTGATTGTCGATTATTAAAAGGTTAAAGAAAAAGATATTCAAAACAAATTCACTACCAGGTCTAAATTAGTGAGCCTACCTTACCTTAAATACCACCGTGTTCGCTTCACAGAGATAACTCTGCGTTGTCACTACTATATAAACCAACACGGTTGGCTCAGTGAAGGAGCCATGATTAGCCACTACTGTATATATATACATATATATAACTGTTATTCTTTCTCTTATGTCATTCTGGACCTCGACATTTTATTTCACCAAGAGCACATTTTCGCGGGTGGGTTTGCATTTCTTCTTCATGGAGGTTTCTGTTGGGACACTGGGCGTATTACTACCACCTACCGGATTTGCTCGGCAGTGGGGAGGTTGTGTAGTGAAAATACTAAAGCTAACGACATAAATCTTCCGAGAATTAACCTGACTCAACCAAATTACTGTCTAAAGGACTACTCCATTTATTTATGTGTACACATTAGCTTCTTCGTCTTGTCAAGAATTCATTAAAAAAAAAAAAAACATTGGGTTGTTGTGCTTCCAGAAATAAATCAAAACAAATCACTCCTACATAGAACCATTAAGCCATTTCCAACCCTGGCCTATGGTTCTAAAGTTCTTAATGTTTTCTTTTCAGTGCCCTAACACACCCACTTCGACTCAGGAAGAGCTTTTAATTAGCTGATTAAGTTGAAGCAGGTGTGCTGGGAGCAGAGAAAATCTGAATTGTGAAAGCAATAGTCCACAACCAAGGGTTAGCAACCTGTGCTTTACTGTATTAGACTACTACATTAAGGAGGTAAGAAAGGTTTAGACTTAAATTTACTCCTCAATAATTATTTCAACAAAGGCTACATGTGACAATATACTGTGGCATTGTTTAAGACTAATAATGTTATGTGACACAAAACATAAAGACAATTGTATATTCAACATTGCTAAAGTTAGCACAAACAAGCTAGTAATGGAGGGGAAAGGCTGATTTATGGAAATGAAAAGCCTACTTACATTAGTGATTAACTCCAGTGTTGATGATTACCTTCTCAAAATGGTATTTAATATGGTCACTGTTATAGATTTAACCAAGTACCTTGTCTGCATATTAACTGATCTAAAGCCAATACAGCTATACAGTCATTTAAAAGTAGAGAAGGGTGACATAAACAGGGAAGAAATCCGTGATTCAGAAGAGTTGAAATTGAGGTGTTTTTGGTGTTTTTTATTTTATTTTATTTTTTACCAGTTGCAGGTGGGGAATTACAAGTTGCGACTTCTCCTTGAACATCACATTCTCTACTGGCCACTGTAGATCCTGGGGGTAGAGCTTCATGAACATGGGCAGGAGTCATGTTTGTAGGACTCTAATGGAATTATCATCGTAACCAGCAGAAGAACTATTTTTAGATTTCGGAAGTAATACAAACAGGTTCAAAGTGACAGCAAGGTCAAATGTCTGATACTCTTTCTCCAATAACTTCCTTCCTGTTTGTCATACAGAGATGTTATACTTACACACTCATGTTCAGGAATTCAAGGCCCATATCTTGTTTGTAGGATGGATATATATATATATATATATATATATATATATATATATATATATATATATATATATATATATATATATATAATATATAGAAGGATCATTGAAACCAGCAGATGACCCTATTTAGATCAATTCCAAAATCTAAGTTCAAGTTCGAATGTCTGAAACGGTTTTTCTTCGATAGCTTCCTTCCTGTTTGAAGTAGGTTTTGAGGGTATTTCTGGAATACAAATTGGTAACGAGAGACTAGACTTGTGGGGGTTGAGGCATCCCCATCAGTGCCATTGGCTTTGAGTTCTACTTCTTTATCCTCTGTGTAAAAAAAAAAAAAAACTAAAAAAACTTTGACCCCCTGGTTGTTTTTTTTTGTGTGTGATTTATTTAGTTACATTTTATATTTGTTAGGATATTGTACCATTCTAAATGTTATTACCAGTCTTTGTTAAAATGTAGTATTAGAAGTAGAGAAGTTTCTTGGTAATTGGTCAGTCATAATCACTTTACTGACCAAATGGGCAGGTTGAGTAGTGGCCAGACAGGCAAAGATCAAAACCCAGCAAAACAGAAATATGCAGGCAAGACAAATGGGGAAAGAAATAAACATAAAAACAATACAGGAAACAATGCTCAAAAATGCACAAAATGAACTTTGCAATAGCTTACAAAGTGTGTGGCGTAGAGTAGTATATATTTTTTAAGATTCCAATGAGATGTTTGCTGAGGACTGTACCACTAAGTGTTTGGTGGCAACCTCTTCTTCGTTCACAGCAAACCGTAAATGTCGCAGGAAGGCAGCCTGGCATTGCAGGGGTACAGTCTCTGCCAAAGGGCTAGGGCCCAATAGTCTGAAAAGAGAGGCATGGAAAGAGGGTGAGAATCTGTACTGTCTGAGCAGTTCTAGTAGACGCTAGGTTACCTGACTGATTCTGCCAAGTAATTTAAATTGGACCATTAAATCACAGGCATAACGTTTTACATAACCTGATCCTATCCCTGTGCTGGAACTCTGGGGCCTCTCTCCCATGACGGTCAGCTTGGTCTTTTGATGTTACAGTCTCTATTGGAGGTTGGTGTGAACTCCCTTCCATACCTGTTCCACTCTTTGGAACCACTTGTTCACCAACTGCACCTCTGTTTGCCTTGGGTTCCATGAGAACGGTTGTGGTTGGTAACCTAGAACACACTGGAAAGTTATTAAACCAGGAGATAATTGGTGGTACAGCAAGTTCTGAGTATACTCTGCCCATGAGGTGAATTGAGCCAATCAGCATGGTGAACATGACAGTGGCTCAGGAATCTCCTCAGCTTTTAATAGTTTTTTTTTTTTTTTGCCCCCTATGTGCCGTTGGATTGTGGATGATATCTTGAAATCAGACCCCCACCCCCTCTCCGCCTTCGTGAAACTGTGCCGCACTCTGATATTGAATTGTCGTCTGCGTTGCATGACCATGTCCTCCAGAATTCCACAATGTTGAAAGTCCTAACTGAACATCACTGTAAGTCTGTATAAGTAGAGACAGCCCACTACTTACATTAGAATGGGGCAGCATGTAATGCACAATGGTACAACAAGGCCTGCCCCTGAATACCTTCTTGTTTGTATGCGCAAGCATGTTGAGCCCTTTAAGAAAGCCACAGGGGGACTGTATGATGTTGTATTTGATGTAATTACTGTCAAATGGCCATCGTTTCCCTTTTTCCTTCCTGCCTCATAAAAAACTGGTGATTAGCTGTGATTTGTTCTGTTGCTCAGTATAGCATTCAATTCTCAGTCCCTTTTCAAATGCATCTTTCCCTTGGTACTCTTAGCTGCTGTCGAGCGTCCTGTGGGCCTGTGAATGCCACTAATATGGCTGAGTGGATATCTTGCCATAACATGCCAGAGTATGCAACATGATGGCTGTATAACATAAGTCCTGGGCCTGAAAATGTTCTGCCTGTTAGATCCTCGCACATTTATCCATTAGTATGTAGAAGAGTCCATGCCCAAGGAAAAAAGCAATCATAGCAGTGGAACAAAAACACTGGCTGTTTCCAGAGTGCAAATTATACATTGAATTTCGGAGGGCATTAACTAGTTTGTGCAATGCAGATGAATGCGTCAGTGAACCACTGTGCTGTATCCTTAAAACAGCACACGAACACAACACTTTAAATGCTATTATTCATACAATACTGTTCAGCTTTGTGATGAATAGTGCCATGAATGCCTTAACAAGCAGCATGTACTTTCTGAACTACTCTTTAACTAACTTGTCTTTTCTTGCCAGTAAAAAAAAAACGCCTTATGTCTGTTCCCTTACTCATGACCCCACCTACAGGGGTGATCAACACCCCCCCCCCCCCCCCCCCCCCCCTGTAATTCGTACCATGGCTGTTTCTCAATTCTAAGAACGCAAAGAACAAGCTTGTGTTCTCATGAAGACTGGTCTTGTGAGGCTTTCTTGCAAGAACAAACTCTGAAGGACAGGAGGACATGGTGTAGAATGTATCCTTGTGAGAATTGAGATGTGTTTCTAGCACATTTCTAGTAGTGCTACAGGACCATTATCTCTTCAGTGCTCCCTAATTAATGTCAACTGGTTAATAGATTTACTGTTAAATGGCTGATGATGCCAAAGTTAATTACGCATGCTTTAATGTAGTAAGCTCACTGTTTGCAACTGGGACCTCATGTTAAATAATAACTAAGCTAACAAGTTTACCTCAGGAGGGACACTAGCGTAGTTTCATTAAAATACTTCTGAGGGATTTCTTCCACTTTTATTCCTCATGTATATCTCAATCTAAATCATATCAACAATCAGTGTTCATCAGTGAAAATCATCGGCAGGTAATTAAAGGGTGGTTTTTGTCATAAGAAAGTATAGTTCCCTGTTCCACTGGGAATTTTCATGATTGTGTTGAAGTTTTGCTGCACAGAAATGTAACCATGGTCCAATCACAGCCCTAAGCCATGCCGTGGGGTGTGGTTGTAATCGGCGAAGGGAGAAAGGCGTCATTATAAAATACTTTTCTCAACCTTTCACCCACTGCGACCCACTTTCTTTGAATTGCAGTCATCCAGGGCCCATCTGTCACCATGGCCCCCAAATCCACTGGTTTACCCACACATTTGTTGCTTACTTTTGAAGGTGATGTTCAAATGCATGGCTTCATTGACTCGTTGGCCAAAACCTCATCACACTTGACACGCTTTAATATAGCATGTCCACCACCATACTTTAATATAGTCCGGGTTGTACTTGTGAACGCATTTTGCTGCCTTCAAAGTACGAGTTTCTAAATCGACTACATGCTTTTTTTTTTTTTTTTTTCTTTTCTTTTTTTAAAGATTTTTTTTAAAAATTTGAATTGGATCTCTTCAGAATTTCTATTTACATATTACAAAAAATAAATATTACACTATTTTTTTTTTCAAGTATGACTAAATACTTGCAGTTCAAAGCAGGACAATGAGTTATTTATGCAATTCACTGAGCCAGTCTAACTTAGTATTCCAACAATGCTACCAATATGCCCTGTATTTTTTATTTTATTTTATTATTAATAGTGGTTACATGACAGCTTAATCCTTAGAAATAAAACAGGCAGAATATTAGCTTAATTAAATAACTGTAATGTGTGTGTGGTGGATGACTTGGAATATTATTGCTGATTTAATTATTTTGCAGTGTACATGTTGAGGGCTGGACACTGTCTCCTACACCAGCAGAGGTCTCTCTTGCACTGCACGTCTCTGAAGATGTGCAACTTTGTTTACAGTGATAGAACCAGAGTAATTTTGTAGTGTTTACCTCAACTTCAAACAGACTTAGACTTTTTTTTGGGGGAGTATGAGTTTATAAGGTGTTTTTTGTTGTTGTTGGTTTTTTTTTTAAAATCAAACTTGGGTATAGGGTTTTATTTTTTTAATAATCAGAAACTAATGAAAGGATCTCTTTGTAACACGTGTGTGTGTGTGTGTGTGTGTGTGTGTGTGTGTCACAATTAGAGAATATTAAGCTATGCAAAGGAAAACGTGGGGCTTTCATGAAGCGTATTAGTATATTTTGATGATGGTCATCTAATGAATACATGTCTGCAAGCCACTAGATAAATATATTTACATACACACACACACACACACACGATCCACTAGATGAATAGAATATAAATAATTGGATTCGCTAGATTATTTATCTATTAGGTAAATATCAGGCATCAGAAGAATGCACAGGCCCTGAATGAAAACAAGCCCAGCTGAAAGTAGCAGCTTGAACAAGAAAACAGCAATATTACCAAAGTAATCAGTTTCCTGCTCGATTTCGGCTTTCATTTTAACTTGCGTGCTGGAACAATGCAGCATACCGTGATGTGAAGGAGAAAAATATCAAAGGAGAGGCCTTCATCATTTTCCCACAGAGTTCATGGCGCTTTGATTATTGATGCCTTTGATTGTAGCGCAAAGCAACAAAGAGTCTTAAAGAGCTGGCAGATGCGTCCCTGCCTGTGTTAACGTGTGCAGGCATCTACCTATAATCCAATAAACCTGGCGAGAAGGTGGTCTTCAGTTATGAAAGTGGGCCCAGATGTGCCAAGATGCCTTTACACAATGATACTTGTGTGCATGGTACAAGGATCTTACAGAGCAGGACCACCTTCAGTCCTCACTACTATAGTTGTTGGAGAGGTGGGGGGGCAAATGGCCTAATGTGTGAATGAACAGTGAACAAAGCAACTTGTCAAAGCTCTCACCA
>NC_030418.2:5896353-5971353 GCF_001660625.3 Ictalurus punctatus | reverse complement strand
GATATCTTTACAGATGGATGGATGGACAAAGCAGATATATAGATGGACGGAAGAACAGATATCTATACAGATTGATAGAGGGGCTGATGGACATACATTTTCAAAAAAGTCTCAAGGGTTCACAAACTTTCAAGCACCACTGTATAGACGGATGGGTGGATAGATATCTGAATGGACGGATGGATATACAGAGATGGATGGACAAGCAGACAGACAGAAATGGTCCTGAAATAACCTTATATTATCTTTCACTCCTCTTTTTACTTCCAGAGTAAATTATTAATAAAGGATTACTAAATTAATAAACGAGAGCCGAGTATTTACCGCTGTACCTAGTAGAGCACGGATATGGCCTTTTACAGAACGTATAAGGTAAAATAATATTATAAAAATGCCATTTTAAGCCCTCGGTGGGAAATAATGTGCAGCGTTCAGTAAACACTCACTGTCAGTAATATCCAGAGCACTTTCTTGTGGAAGTCAATTAAACGGTAGTGTTTGTTCACTCTGAGTACAAAGAGCAGCCCTTGTTGGCAGAAGCTATTTACAGTACGTCCACCCACCAGCAGTCGGGGGTTAGTGGATTGTTTGTAGCCTTCACCTCAAGGGAAGGTGTGCAGGTTTATTTCTCTAAACGTAATTCACACTTAACTAAATGAAATGTATGGTAGTTCACACTTTAATATCCATGTTCATATAAACAATATGCAGTACTATATTTTTCTGTCTGTGTATATGTATGTGTGTGATGTATATATTATGATTTATTAATTCCATAGAGTAATTTGTGCTTAGATTGTAAGATTAATTCATTTAATTATTTCTGATTTTGTACGTTGACATTTCCAACCTAATATGAGGAAATGAGTACTTTGAACACAAGATGTTTCATCTTTGACCCATAATACCTTCTATATAAATGTAGTCTTATCCCTGATTTGGAATAATAAAAAAAAAAAAAATAGCTGTCATTGTTCCCGATGAGGAACATTTCTGAGATTTATTGTCCTATCTGTAAAAAGGATTTCCAGTCAATAATAAATAAATAAAACTTTTGAATAGAACCAGCTGTTGGGTTTTTTTTTTTTGTTTATTTGTTTTCTTTCTTTCTTTCTTTATTTATTTATTGTTAAAGCATTGTCATATATTTTCTGATTTTCAGACCAGTCACCTCGCATTCTACTTCATGGATGAGGAGCACAGACATTTCTAATGAAAAATACACTCCCATTAATCTTGGATTTCAGCAGCACTGTGTTTTGTTTTGTTTTGTTTTTTTTTGTTGTTTTTTTTTTTCCCTTGAGAAAATGCTGCATGAAAATGTGCTCTGTCAAGGATTGAAATGGATAGCTTTATGAGGCTGCTTTGTCTTGGCCTATGAGATCAAACTTGAAAGTATTTACTTCAGACTAGGAGGAACATTTTCCAAAATGCAGAAGTAGCTTTATGTGCTTTTTACCAATCATTCTTTTTCTTTTTTTTGCTTTTTTTTTTTTTTTTTTTTTTTTTGCTTTTTTACAAAGTCTCAGATTATATGCGTCTAAATATTATCTCCAAACACATGAAACAAATTTGTGTTCTGATGTTTTTTGTATACGCATTAATTATACAGCTTACACAGGGGAAAAAAAAATACTGCAAACTTTTTTTTTTTTTTTTTTTTTTTTGCCTTGGCGTTCTGTACGAGCATTCTGTAACGTGACCCGTGAGTGCTCCAAATGCACCAGTCTGCTATTGATTTTTGTTATGAACAGTGAACTAGACACTCTTCTGTTGCTTAAATAGATTATCATCCATTAACACTAGGCGCAACAGTCCCCGAAGCAGAGCTTTAAACTACTTTCTGTACCCCCCCCCCCCCCCCCCAAATACTATTCTTGTAATGAGCGTGACTCTCCTACAGCAACCCAATGTGATAGTCAAAGCAGTCAGTGCTAGAAGCATACAATCTGACGCTTCATTTCTCAGCCTTTTTCAAAGAGAGAGCAATAAATGGTGTGGTGTGAAACTCACGAAAAAAAAAAACCCAACTGCATCCTGTATACAATATAATGAAATTCAATTCAGTGTGATTGTAACAGGGTTAAAATGCAGGTTTTGTGGTGTTTATAAGAAACCCTGTGTGTAGATTATTTCAACTTTTTCACATTTTGGCACTGTAGTCACATTTTGTGGTGTGTAGCTGTGGCTAATTTTATTTCTGCATGTACTGTATTAGTGGTGTAACGCATTGCCACGATCTGTATCTGTGTTCAGATTTAAACCCAAAAACTGCCCTTATAATGTCTTCAATAATGTTGTCAACTCAATTTTATTCAGTTCAAGAGCTGAGATACTAGAGTAGTGTAGTGGATGTGACCCTGATTCAGTAAGGAGTCCATCATAATCACAGCTTCATCCAAGTTTTTAAACACACCCAGACGTCATCTGCACTTTAAAATCTTATAAAACAGCAATTCAGTTCAATCCCGTTTTTTGGAATTAGGCGATCACGATGGTGAAAAGTCCTTAACCTTTTGAGGCGCATTTGGAAAATTACCCTTAAACCTCCAAAGTTAGTTTTCGAAAGTGTGCGTTGATTTTGATTGAATCTGAAGGACATGACCCATATCACAAATACATTACAAAGTACATCACGAGAACTTATTACTTAATCGCCTTAAGCAGCCTACGGAGCCCTCCCCCTTCTCAAGGTTAGCGGTGAATAAAACCAAGGTAATTAAACCTAACTTAATTTCCGCTCGCCTCTTCCCCCTGGTTTGAGAGCAGGATAATCACTTTCGGTCCATCACATCTCAGATCTCATAATACAATCTCCTCTACCTGCTTATTATAAAGCGTTCCTGCGGGCTTCCAGTTTCCCAGCCTGGCACCAAAACAAAGACAGAGAAGGGGGAGGGGACCCCCCAAACCTGGCAGAGTTGGACGGCACGACTGGGATCAAGGCCCAGGATCAATGCGTCTGACCTCAAAGTACCTGGCACATAAAAAAAAAAAAAAGAAAAAAAGTTTGACCGACCCATTCTGATCTTCACTTCTTGATAATTTTAGCTAGACGAGCTGTCCCTCCAACATCTCCTGAGATGTCAGGCGCCTCTGTCAAGGAGCATCCCACTCGGTCTCTTATTTCCCAGAGGACTCGGAGTGCATCAGCAGCACTGGCCTGCTTGAGGTGAGCATGCAGTGGATCGATACTAAAACACATTTATCAGCCATTTAACTGCAGGGAAACACCCCAGGTTTCTCTGTGCTCCATTCTCCATGCATTCATTTTGGGGAGCTTAGATAAGGGCAAAGTGCCTATTGATTTACCTCTTATTTCTTGAAATGTCCATCTGAAATCAAAAAAGAAATTTGATTTATTTGTTTAAGTGAGCGTTTTGTGACTTAGCACTTTCCTAAATTTCTAGGCAATAAAACATACAACACACATTTCATTCAAGCCAGGATGGTGTGCATGTGTTCTTTTCCTACAATGCCCCATCCCCAAAATGTTTTATTCCTCTTATAGGTCAATTTGTCACTTATTAATTAACGACGTCACGCTATTTAACCATTTACATTTAACGTTGTGGAGCATCTGCAAAACAACTTTAGTTCCTGTTATCACTTACGTTATCATTCCCTTACAAGACTCTTCTCTTTCTCTTGAAGTTTATAAGACCTAATAATAATCCCAAAATACCGCATGTGACGTGACTGAGAAAGTGGAAAATTCAAATTCTTCTGTCCTGAAGACTTTACAGTGGCACAAACAGTGATGACACCCAAGCTTCCTTCCATAAATGTTACATAAACTTCATCGAACACAAAGCTCCTGAACTATTCTAGGTTTTTCTTTGTTAAATAACAAAAATAAAATCTGTTTATTAATAGGTTGTGTAAAGTGTCCGCCCATACAAATCCCTGGGTATACCCCGTAACCGTAGGAACGATGACGTATTAGAACGTGCATCATTCATGTCAGAGCTGCTCTTATAGAAAATGAATCAACACCACCTGATTCAAGAATTCAGGAGTGATTGTGGTACAAATTATTATAATTTTGTTTATATATATATATATATATATATATATATATATATATATATATATATATATATATATATATATATATATATATATATATATATATATATATATATATATATATATATATATAATTAAAAAAAAGTGCTTATGAATGGCCACATATGTGTAAAAATAAACCAATAAAAGAACCATAATACAGCTCTAGATGCAATAAAAAGGAGTTTCATTTATATTCTGTTGGAAGATAGAATAGAGATGATGTATTCCTTTTGACTCACCATAGGAATATATATTGGACACAAAAGGTCAGGTTATTGTCAATAGAGCTGTGACAGTGTAGTGAAGCCAGTGTTGAGCCAGAAACATGTAGAACGAATGAACGAACGCCAGAATTAAAAAAAAAAAATACCACTGGAGCGTTGACTAGTAAACAGGGGAGGTGAGGGCGATGCGCTGGATTTAATTAAATTTCATACCATTTAAGCCTTTAGGAACCTTAACCTTTAAATAAATAGCTCAAAATTTGTTTGCATGTAAATATTTTTGAGTTAAGACGACTATAAAGTGAGCTGTGGCCAGCATGTAAAGGGATCTGAGGCTGGTACAGAGCTGTCTTTATTTTCTTTCCGGACTGGTAAAATATTTTAAATGGGTACTAATTAGTTGTCTAGACAACATCATTGTCAGTCAAGTTACTCGTGTGGTGGAAGCTGTAGCTAATATTATCCGGTTCTGAAGTTGAGGGGGTCGGGGGGAAGACTGGAGATTAGCAACTAAAGCAACTCATCATTAGCAAATGAGCTGGCAAATGTTACCTAGGTAGCTAAAAGTGTAAGAAAAAACAGTTTGTAAAACAACACTTATGAGTTCCAACATAGTCACTACTTTAAAAAAAAACCAAAAAAAAAACAGGGGGCAGAGGACAAAAAGCACGTCTGGTGTAAGCGTTTTGCCAGGTCTAAGAGTTTTTATCGTATCTGCATCTAAAAACCCCAGAAACCAGCCCAAAATATGTTGGCAAGCTATATGCGCTTCAATTTGTGATTCAGCTGGTTTAACTGAGATTCTGTTTCACTCTTCTACAGTGTCCTCCACTAATATTGGCACCCTTGGTAAATATGAGCAAAGAAGGCTATGAATAATTATCTTTATTGTTTTAACCTTTTCATATTTTGTTCAGAAATTTCACACAAATACTCTGCTCTCGTGGATATCAAACAAGTTTATCCAAAAAAATCTATAGGTGTGCAACAGTTGTTTGCACACTTATGAATTCATATGAGAGAAATATATTTTAAGTATATTCCCATTGATATTTATTTATTTTAAAAAATTTTTTAGTACACCTGGGTGACTAGAAACAGGAAATTGTTCAACCATGACTTCCTGATTCACAGGGGTATGAATATGAGGTGTAACAGGCCAAATTTCCTTAGGCTGCATTCGTGCTACCCTACTGCACAGGAGGTGAAAAGCAGTACGCCAGAGGGGTAGTATGTCTGAATTCACAGTAGGCGAGAAATACCCGGATGGCGTACTGCTTCCGGCGAGATTTTGCCGTATGCAACTGATTGTCACTAAGCGAGTCAAAAATCCATAATGTAACAGGACTGGTGCGGATGAGCTCAGAAAAAAAGAATAACTCCAAGATTTTTGACATATTTGTTAAGAAAGATGACCTAACTGGGCCTCGAGCAGAAGAGACAATAGGGAAGCCCAAAATAATGACTTCAGTCATTCAGAGTTTAAGGGGTGGATGTGATGGAAATCTGTTTCAGCACTCCAGGACTTCCCAAGCAACCAGTCAGTGTGGGGGAATATAATATTTTATTATTATTATTTTAATCAGAAACCGAATAAGAAGCTATTTATCCATCAAGGGCACAGTAACTTGCATATAGTATAAAACAGTATAACAAAACCATCCAATCAGTATAATTCAACACAGAGGTGACTGATTATATAAACCTGCACTGAATAACCATCCAAACTATTACATACTGTAAAACCTGGAAATGAAACGACTAATCATTACTCAACTGTGTTTAAACGTCATATTTACGTCAATATTTTAATTACATATAAATTAGGTTAGGAGAACGTAAGTAATCGGTCATTGTTTGAAGAACCTCAATCTGATTTGAGTTTCTTCATTTGTATGTGACATAAGTTTAAACCTAGACCAAATCTCCTTTTAAACTTCTCAAAACCTCATACAAAAAAAAAAAGCCCAGTTGTGTGTTCATTCACGTAATTCACTCAGTTACTTGGCAAATGGTGAACCATATAAGCCAGAGGTGTTCAATTACAATTCGTAATGGTCCAGTTTCATAAAATCCCGTACCGATATTCAATAGAACAAACATGACCGCGAGTGTGATATTGCTGTTTATGCAAAAGTTTCATGAACAAGTTAATATTGAGTAGCTGACATTTTGGACATAATACGGACATAAATAATTTGTTTACTTTTGCCTCGCTGCCGGAAATAGATCCCGAAGACGCCACAGATTGATCGAGCGTAGCGTGTTGCCATGCCAACGCAGCGACTTGCTAGCTTGTTGCTTGTGCCACATTGGTTTGTACTTTCCTATTAATGGTGCATCTGATGAAATTGGCTTTGCTTCATCCTTCTTCTTTTTTTCTTTCATCTGACGAGCTCAAAAGGCAACAGTTCTATTCACGAAAAATATGTAGTTTGCCTTGTCTGTTGATGTTGCTCCCTCTATTGTAGTAGGCTTCAGTGCAACAAACTATCACTAGAATTGGAATTTTATGTGGTGAACATAGACAAAAGGAGTGAGACAAACGGTGAAAAGCCCCAGTGTGGTTATACTATATATAAGCACTCGAAAACTCCAAGATCCATTTGAATTTGACACAATTTACATTTATTTTGGACGCATGGTGGTGTAGCAGGTAGCACCGGGATCCTCCGGGATGCCAGTAGGTGGATTGGATAAGATAAATCCTAGGATAAACCTGGTAACTGAGAGTGGATGAGTGAGTGGTTTCAAATGGACTTAATTTGTTATTTAAATTGACCTTTATTAGATTTAAGTATGTGTAACAAAGAATGTTAAATACACTCAAATGTATATGTTCACTGTATTCAGAACAATCAGTTGGTTTATTTATTTATTTATTTATTTATTTATTTTATTTTTTTTTAACTCGAATGGTCTAATCAGTTTCCTTAACCGATTTGAGTAAACTGAACTTGTCAGGTTTTATAGCGAGTTTATAGCAGGCTATATAGAAAAATACTCTTTCGGACAAGCCGGCTAAAAATCATCAACTCGATGCACCAGAAATTCTGGCACCGAACATTTGAACATCTTCAGACTCGGCCAGCTGCTTCATGTTGCTTTGAAATGATGATAAAATCCTTTTATTTGACATACAGTAATGTGATTTTCACTAGATGCGGCATGGGGTTTTCGTCCTACTGTGAACCATCCTGGCAAGTATTTGTTTTCTGATTTGTGAATTGTGTACTGGCAGATTGAGATCAAAACTATAAGCATTGCTTGAAAACTATTTGAATGTGTAGTGATTTGCGACTCGCAGTCCTCAGAATCATATTCACAGGAATATTTCTGACGGAGCTCTCGAAATCCCAAAAGTTTACGCTCTAAAGCTTTAAGGAAACACGTCTTTTTGGTGGGTTTTTTTCACGTCAGAAAAAAATTCTGAATGAAGTAACTGAAGATACAGAAGCAAAATAATATTCGTCTGAAGCTAGACAAAGCATCAAACGCTGAAGTGGACAAGGGCGTCATGAAATATTAAAGGCTAATGTTTTGAATGTAAAAAAATTGCAGAAACCACTTTGATCTTTTCAAAGAACGGCTGGCGGCCTTAGACAGTGGGCTAAGGATATGAGACGACTATCCATTTTTGAAAGTAGATGCTGAAAAGATTTTGAAAGAATGGTAGACTTGTCCTAGAATTTTTGTTGAAATCATTACTTTCAAAAGGCATTGGTGCAGCAAACACTTAAAGGGAAACTCTTTGGAAACTCTTTTTGTTGTCTGAGCAAAAAAAGAAACTGTCTGAAATGTCAGTTATTCGATATTTAATTTCTTGTTTATAAGTGTTGTGTGTTGCCATCGTGCTGTTGTAGCACAGCTGTGATTACCTAGGGCCGAAAATAGCCGTTTGTTTCATTGATTCGTCTGGCCTCCTCTTTAATTCAGTTTCTCCTCATGAGGAAGAGCATCAAGGCCAAATCGACAAAATTAGTAGTGTCTGGCATGTTGTGCTGAAAAGCAGCTAAACTGCTAACTAGATAGCTCAGTTTCTCAGAAGGAGGCAGTGACTGCTATCTAGACCTATACGTAAATTAGCAAAATAAATTCTGCAACAAATGTCAATAATGAAACACAATTTATTTACAATCTTTACCAGTTGCAAAGATAAACTAATAAGATATACAAGCTTATGGATTACTGACCACTACTGCAGTTCTGAATACTTTCGTCCATATGTTGAAGTTTGAGATGCCGGTCATCTTTGCTCATCCCCTTTCAGTAATTGGCAGTTGGAAATTAGGTTCAGCCCCTTTGAACCCCGTTTCCCCCTCAGTACGGCATCCAGGTGGGCCCCAAAGTGACGCGATAAAAGCCTGTTGTCCAGCGAGCGTTAATCTTTGCTCCCAATAAAACGCACTGAACTTGAATTTGCCATTGGAGCCTCTAGGAGCCTCTAGAAGCTGGAGAAAACTCTCACAGACTTGGGACTGCTGCACCACCATTATTTTATATATTTATCTAAAGTGGTGGCTTGACGGTTAAGGCTCTGGGTTACTGATCGGAAGGTCACGGGTTCAAGCCCCAGCACTGCCAAGCTGCCACTGTTAGGCCCTTGAGCAAGGCCCTTAACCCTCTCTGCTCCACGGGTGCTGTATCATGGCTGACCCTGTGCTCTGACCTCACCTTCCTGACCTGCTGAGGTATGTGAAGAAAAGAATTCCACTGTATGGTATGTGATCAATAAAGACTCATTATCACTATAAATATAATATATTTTCCTCAGCCCTGGTCCTCTATAAGGAGTATTAATGAACAGTGGATGCCAGATAGAATAACCGTTCCTTTTACTTCATTCCTTTGAGTGCTTTTTAGTTATTTGGTGTTTTTTAATTCGGAGCGTGTGTGCTCAGGTGGAGTTAAGGTATATATGAGGGGTTCCTACCTTCAGACACGCTGGTTGGTAATTCCTCACCCAAGCATGCTCTTTTTTTTTTTTTTAGTGTGTGAAGTTCCGGACTGACTACATGATCAAAGATGCATCATTCATCCAAGATGAAACTGAAAAATATATGGCCTGTATAGCTTCACTCCGTGAAGCTCCGTCCTCATATGAAAGGCTGTTGAACAATTAAAATGACTACACTACAGTTTTCATTTTAACAACCCTTATTTTTTTATTCTGTATTTCCATGATGTGATCATTTACACAGCTGCAAATTTCACTTTTGCGAAAGCTCGTAACTCGTTATTATGCACGACACTGCCAGTTTTATGCGAGTAGTATGCAGTATTGGCAAATAAAACTCCTAGCCTTTTGTGCTATTGATCAGTAGGAATGCAAATCACATTTTTGCCCACATTTCCATCTTAAACCATCCATCTTGACTGTAAAACAAAAACCAGGGCTCATTATACACCTCTTATCCCTAGTCGCTCCTTAAAGCTGCGAGCTAAATTAAAAACTGTTTGCCGTGGCTTTCTAGTTAATCCTACAAAATTTAGGGATTGAGCACTAAGACTGCATTATTGATAGGGCTCGCACGCTGCAAAATCGGAGTGTGTGTGAGGCAGCTATATCAGTGTGAATTTCTGTGAAATAAAAATTCTTCCCAAGCTGCTTTCGGAAGTTTATAAACGGAAGTTGTACCAAAGACCTTATAGTGATTGTCCACTCGGCAGCCTATTGGCAGTTATTTCCAGTCTTCTAAAAGCCAGTCTCGAGTCCCATAAAACCAAACGAATGACTAGATGACTTTTCAGACACAGATTTGAAATTACTGGTAAAATCTGATGAAACTAGTGTAAATGATTTGTGGCTCCAATAACATGATGCTGCTGCTCTAGCTGAATAACATGCTGGGCCAAGGCTTGGCAACACCAATTATTTAGGGCTGTTTCTCTGGTAGCTGTGATCAACTGTGAGAGTAGGCCCAATCCCAGTGGCCTCCTGTTCCCTATATACAGTAAATGCACTACATAATCCTTTCTACACCCCATGTAGTGCACTATATGGGCACTAGGACGCCATTTTGAATAAATCCTGCAGCTCGTCCTCTCCATTTATGTAATCCAGAGGCAACCCTGTATAATCTTTACAATATCGTGTTGACAGGTTATTTATGAAGCTTGCCCAGATGTTTTTGGCATGCAGAGAAAACTGCAGCATAATGTGATTTTTGTTATGAAGATTTGAGGTTTCACCAGTCTTTACCAGTAAAGCAGTTGGCTCCTTTTATTAAAGGGCAGGGCTTTCATAATACAGCTGCCATGTTAAGAGTTGGGCTTTCTACATTCTACAATCTATTCATTCATCTTCAAAAGGTTAAACAAGATTAAACACTGATGCTAGATAACAGTGGGGAATATATATAGTGTTTCCAGAAAATATTCACCCTCTAATTATTACTTTTTTTTTTTTTTTTTTTTTTACTGTATTGCTGTACTTAGATAAAAAAAAAAGAGAAATATTTAATAAATTCTAAGTATTAACTCTCTTTTAAATTTTTTTTTCTTTTTTACCAGTGTAAATTAGGACTACCATTTCTTTTTCTTGAGCACTCGCACCAAAAATGTTAAACAAGGTAAACCTGTGTTCATTTCAAATCCAGTTGTATTGTTGCACAATAAATACCACTGACTTTGAGATCAGGGAAATCCCGCTTCCAGATGAAGTTGTTAGGAGGACAAAAGCTGGAGAAGGTTATTAAAAGACCAGCAAGTGTCAGAGAAGTGTCCAAGAGGCCAGCTACAGTATGATATTGAAGAGGTTACTGAGCTCACTGGCTGAAATAGGAGAACCTGTGCAGACATCCAACAATTATATCATATATCATATCATATCATATCATGTATATATATTCATAGATCTGGTCTCTCTGGGAGAGTAGCAAGAAGGAAGTTACTTCTGAGAAATCCTGGAGCTTGCTAGAAGGCATGTGTCAAAATCCGTGAGCTTTTGGAATCCGAGAGCTTTTGTGCGTTTTGGTCTAAAAGCAAAGCGATTCCTACCATCACACAGTTCCTACCATCGAGCATGGTGGTGGTAGCGTCATGCTCTGGGGTTGCTTTTCAACATGAAGAACTGGAAATCTTTGGATGGGGCCAAATATAAGCAGATTGTTGGGGAGAGCCTGTTCTAGTGATTTGTGTTTTGGAATGGATGAGTCGAAGCCCAGACTTGAATCTAATTAAAATTTTTGTGCCATGACCTGAAAATTGCTGTCCACCAACATTCTCCGTCTATTTTCTGAGTGTTGGATACAATTTGAGTTGATGAATTGGAGAAAATGCCAAAATCAAAATGTGCAATGATCACAGAGCCACATCTGAGACGACTCAAAGCTGTAAAGGAGAATATAATAATGCGAAAAGAATCACTACAGGTGAGTACTTCCTGGAGGCATTGTACTAAAGTTGATGAGGGTAATAGGGTAACGGGTCAGGGGATTGGCAGTGGAGGAATGGATCCTGCTGGGGGATTCTGGGAGTTGAAGTTCTGAGACGACAGGGCAGATGCGACGATTGTTTTCTTTACGTGAAGGAGAAATGAAAGAAGCAAGCTCACCATTATTGGTCAACTTTTTGAAAGGCTTGTGTCTGCAGTTTCTGAGGTTGTCTTAGTTATTAGTTTACATTTTACTAACAATACATTTCGTGAAGTATTGAGCAATCATAAATGAAGTGTATATTTGTCATCTTACCTTTTTATAGGTGGTGTATTTACTGAGTCTACCTCTTCTAGAACCATTGGATTGAATGCTCTTCAGCTGTTGGTAGTCCATTTGAATTGAAAATTAAGATAGAGCACCATTTCACTACAAGTTCACTTATATACAGAGCCCATATGCCAGCCAAATGAATCTTTAACGTCCTTAAACTAAAGTGGGAATCAAATTTGCATGTACATCAGTAACATGAAGCGCTGTGTATATCTTCTAAATGTACTTTTAGTAAAATCCAATGGATGAATGTCGCCTCTAATGTCATATAGTTTCGATATAAGCCTTACCACAGCTCCGTCGAATTCTCAAATCTGATTGGTCAGCAGCTCTGACGGTAGTTCTGGCTATAATTCAAACGACAGATTGATATTGTGTTCATTCATTAATACGTTTTTGTTTCTATAGTAGCAGCTCGTAAACAGGATGGCAGATGACTTATGTAATGTAAATGTAACGAATAGTTTAATAATGCATTTTTATTTAACAAAGACCAAACCTATAACGGTTGCTGTGGTGACACTTTATGTAAGATGTTTATTGGACATTTATGAAAGGAGTCCGCGGTGTCGGCGTGCTCTTAACGTTGTCCTCCATGGGAAAGTCTTCGAGTTAGACTTAATGGATTCTCATTAACATTAAGAGAAACATTAAGAGAAAGGCAAATTGCTGTGGTAAAAGAGGAATAAATAAGAAAACGTAGCATAAAACCTAAAACAGCTTGTGCGTTAAATATTTACCGTTCTTAAGCAGTGCTTTAGCTTGTCAGCATCTTTAAACGCTGGCCGATCTGCGCTAACATAAGGACATGTTTTCCAAGTACACGACAAAGCATTTCTGTCGCTCTCTCCAGATAAGAGCGCCTGCCAAATGCCATAAATGTAAATGCACATTTGATTGATTAAACAGAACATGCAATGTGAAGAGCGTGATCACTCGCCGTCCCTTTTTGTGGTTCCGATGTTGAGCCCGCAAGCCCTCACATCTAAATCAACCCTATACGAGTTTCAAAGTTTCCACACACACCTCAAATGTATTCAGGTGGCATAGCCAGCGGTTACTTCAGGGAGAGAACTGCCAATTAGTTGTGTCAGTATAAATAAATGGCCTAGCAGAATGAATATCAAATTAAAAATGCAAATGGCTACACATTGTCTTGTGCATGTTGATTGAAATTTGTAACAAATGAACAGCATTTTAATTGGAATAACATTATGAAATCTTTTTTTATATATATATATATTAATATAATATGTAATATATAATTGCAGTTCACAGGGCAAACTGCACTTTCCCTCAAAAGGTCAGTATACACCGTTTCTTGTGTATACATCAGCAATCATGCTTTGTTCAGACCTCGTCTTAAGACACGTGTTGCGCATCACTGGTATTGTACGTGTTCCATGCATGATTGGTGTGTGTTAGATTGTGCTCTGCATTTGGTATTCTCATTTCATCTCGCATCCCTTTCCATAATTGCTTGGATGTTTACCTGCTGTGGTATTGTCACCCAAGGTGCCTGCATGATAAAACGAGATCTCATCCTCCTCAAAATCCATAAATAGAGCTACTCTTAAGGGCGAGATCAGAAGGCAGGCTGTGCCGGGTGTTATTTCTTTTTTTTTTTTTTTTTTTTCTTTTTCTTTTTTTTCTTTTTCTTTCCCCTTCCAGCCCTACAACTGTCATGTTTAGTCTAGCTGGCTATAGTGATTAAAGGGATGCAGCATATTAATCTCTGCAGCTGAAAGTGGTGAAGGACAAATGAGTGTTTTAGCTGGGTTTTTTTCTTTTCTTTTTTTTTTTTTTTAATAAATGTTAACTTGATGTAATACCAGGGATTTTTTGTGTGTTTTTTTTTTTTTTTAATTTTTTTTTAAAAGAACAGAAAAAATCACCTTCATACGGGCTCGTTTGTTTTCATTTAATAGAACCTTGACAACTGCATTGCAAATGAGTCATCAATTTTATTAGGGCAGTTCCTTCAGCATTGCCGCATTATTATTTAAGTCTATATTAAAGCAATTCAATTCTGAACACCCCCCCCCCCCCCCCCCCCCACACACACACACACTTTATTTTTTTATTATTATTATTTTATATATAACAGCTGTAGTACTTTGCAATTTCAGTGAGTTTAGTGTAGCCTGAGATTCCTGTTTGTGTTTTCTGATGCTTTTCTACTCAACACGGTTGTAAAGAGTACATATGAGTTGCCTTAACCTGTAACAGAATGGACTTGAGGACACTGAAAGACCCTGAAAGGGGAAGAGTAAAACAACAAGGTTAAGGTTACAGATACAAGCAATAAACTTCAGCAGGATTAAAAATAATGAAACTGAAAAGATTGACCAGTCTAATGCTAATGATGTCTTTGTGGTACCTTGTACTGTAAGTGATCATTTGCAAGTTGTAATGACGTCATTTCCCACCTTGGGACGTTCCAGTTGCAAAGTGTAGGGATGGGTGGGGGGGAACATGGCCACCTCCACTAAAGTATGTTTTTGTTTGCTCGGGCAGAGCACATAAAACTCATAAAAAAGCTACCTTACACTTAAGCCTAGTTCACACTGCACGATTTTACGCCCGATTTACAAGTCACCGAGCTCGCGTCGAGGCATCGGCGACACCACACAGATATTTGGCATGCTAAATATCTGGAGCTGTCGGGCGACTCAACATCCTGTGGTGTGAAGTTATTTCACTGGCCGTGACTGCGGTGACGAGCTACAGCCAATGAGGGAGCAAGGCATGGAGTGAGGTCACCATGAGGAAGGAAACCCGTGAAACCTACGGCAGGTGTGTAAAGGGGAGACGCTGTACAAACATTTTTTACTCACCTCCAACTCTCTCTCTGCAGCACACACAATCCCTGCTGCCCATGTGTGCTAATCCATTCTTTCACGCACTTTCTTTGTCTTTTCCTTTTTGGGGTTCCTTCAGCACAAATCATGTCCTACGTCCATCTTCAAATAAACAACTCCTGTTTCGTGCCTGATTTTCGTGTCATATCTGTGTCACTTTTCACGTGTGTTTTCGTGACAAAAACATAGTTTGGACACCAGATAGACATCGGGTGTCAGTCGTTGTTTACAAGAGAGCAAGTTGTGTAGTGTGAGCAGCACAGCGATCTGCCAATGATGACAGTCATGTAGTGTGAACGTGGTTTTATAGGCCTGAGTGGCTATTGGTTCTGTTCTGCTACAGTGAACTTTGTAACGAGCTAACTGGGTAACATTAGCGATAAGTCTAATGTTGATTGCATTCTCAAAACAGTTATTGATATGGTCGCTGTTATCGATTTACTTTACAAGTACTGTGTCAGTATATTAACTGAGCTAAAGCCAATGCTGCTATAAACTCATTTAAGAGTAGAGAAGGGGCACTTGACACTTCTCACTGTGTACGCTGCCATGTTGATTTGACGTCACTCCGTAAACGAGAAAGGAACTGGTAGTTAAGAACAGGGCCGCCGGAGCAATGGGCATTTGACCCTGCACTTTTCATACTACTGGGGCGGTGACCCAGCACTTCAGGCGATAACAGACCGGTCTGACTCGGTTGGAAAAACAAATCAAAGCTTCCAATTCATCTGGAGAGAGGGGACATTTTCTCCTAAAGGGGATTTTCTACGAGTGATTAAAAGCGTTACCTGTGCTTTGGCGCTCATTTGCGCATAATAATCGTGCGTTGAATCGGTATCACTAACATTTCAGCGTTTTAAGTGACGCATGCGCACATTCTGTTTTCTAAAATCGGTTATACAGTAGGAATGTTCAAGTGACATTCTTCAAATAAAGTATGTAAGGCTTGCCAGGAAAAGGTTTAGCGAAACAGATATTTACTGCAGTGACGAACAGCCTACTGCGGAACGTGCACATGTTTTGGTTTTTTAAAACATGTATTTAGAATGAGTGAAATAACTTTTCCAATGTTTATTAAAAAGGTGTGTTGTGCCGTGTTATTGTATTGTAATCAGACTCTGGCTTCATATAGTGCTAAAAGCAAAATGCATAGTTGGACTGTGTGGGTTTTATTTATTTATTTATTTATTTTATTATTATTATTATTTTTTTTAAAAATGTATATAGACAAATGACCGATGTACCTCCCTTCTCTCGGATAAAAATCTTGCCCCACCATTTTTGGAGTAGTGGTTCCACCCCTGGCTAAGAAGACTACCCCAAGTTGATGAGTTGATTTTTACCGATAATTATAAGTTGCGGCTTTGCCTTGAATGCAGCATAAGGCATAGACTAATGTCAGCCTAACCATAGTGCTAAATCCTAAAAGAAATCTAATTGCTACCCAAATTGTTGAATGCTAATGAAAAGTCTACGTGCTAACAACAATACTTCCATGCAAACAAAGGCCAAGGCTCTGATTGCTAGAGACAGGACGTGCAGGATAAGAATAGCGGCACAGGAAGAGCACAGAGGAGGTGCAATGCTGTACGGTGAAGGTGAAAATGATGATCTAAACATACAGGTATACTTAATGAGCTTGGGAATGATGAGTTATTTAGTTATTTTAGTTTAGGTGGGATTAGTTAGTTAGTTTAGTTAGGTGTTGGTGTTTAGGTGGGGTGAGGGGCTGGGTGCGTGTCGCTATGCTAGATTGAGTTCTTCACATAGACTTCCTGTCAGCACAAGCAATCTGGCCCATACTCCTCATCAACAAGATACTTCTGCCTGTAGATCCCCCACTCACTGTTTTGTACATCGTTCTGTGTACTCTTCGAACCCTAGAAACTGTTGTACATGACAATCCCAGGAGATTAGCAGTTTCTAAAATGCTCAAACGAGCCCATCTGGCACCAGCGACCATGCCAAGTCACTGAGCTCACATTCTGCGGTTTCATGTGAACATTAGCTGAAGATCTTTCGACACGTATTTACGTGACGTTCTGCATTTGCGCTGCTTGAACAGGTGTTTCTCACGTCTTAGATCTTGTGTCTCTGTTTAATGCATTGGGTGATAAGGAAGCCTTTTTTTTTTTTTTAATAGAATTTGGATCTGAAAGTTAAAACAAATAATTAAAATGCCTCGCAACACTTTCAATGTGGCGAATGTTCTCGAGGATTTGTCGAGCTTTAATGCATGACAATCTTAAAAGTAGGGAAAACTCTCTCTCTCTCCGTCTCAGAGGACAAACACGGTATATTACCACTCAGGCAATTTCAAATTCCTCCCGTCGGACCCAATATCCGTCCTCTATCCATTACAGATACACGAACTGTGCTTTACAGACACTGCTCATTACTATTCATGAACCGTTTTCCATAAAACTCCTTTAGTTACAATTGTCAGTCCCTTGTCAACACGTTTTATATTTGCAAAGACAATAAAAAACTGAACAAGGCAACTCGTATGTACAATCACAAAATTCTCTGATCCTTGTCAGAGAATACTAAACGCATAATGATGAAAACGATCAGATGGAAGGTGGAGATTATGGAAGGATAGGATAGGAGGTATTGGTGGTCAAGCTATTATAGGAGCTGTACATGGATGGTTAAGGGTTCTAGTCTACTGAAAGGGTTCTGTTCTCAGAAAGACAACCAATTTCTTTAATGGTTTCCACTTATTAGGGTGCCTTGTTTTGTTTTCCCATTTGCCACAGGTTTGAAGAGTAGATCTGACCAAAACAGTATCACCCTTTGGCCGACTTCTCCGTGGGAGCTGCATACACGGCTCAGCCCCCCAAAAAAGATGCAACAGATCACGAATTCTGTTTGGAGCGCAACATATTTCCCTGTAGTGTATGTGATAATCATACGGCATGCTGTATCCTTAATGTTCCAAATTCCTCCTCTCAGCAGTGCTTTCATATCAAGTGTTTTGTTTACATAAAATTTAATATGAACCCTGTTACTATGCAGCAGGAAACACTATGTGAATGTGGAGGGGGGAGGGCAGGGGGCGGTCTCTGAGGTAGAACTGTCAGCATGTCATAAATAAACCCTTTAACGTTTTGTGCCATACTGACTTTGTTTGTCCCATGAGCTTTATCCGAGTGTGTGCTCATGCCCATATGAAGCTAAAACCCTTTTCCTGGTGTGGTGTGTGTGTGTGTATGTATATATATATATATATATATATATATATATATATATATATATATATATATATATATATATATATATATATATATATATTTTATATATATAATATATAATATATATATATATATATATATATATATATATATATATATATATATATATATATATATATATATATATATATATTATAATTAATTTTTTTCTTTTTCTATAAGAAGGGCATCCCATTAGGGCACTTCATCACACCACTATAAGGAGCACCCTAGAGGGCATTTTTACAGCTTTTTTGATTTGCTGGGGCACGGAGACCAGTGATTAGATGCTGTGTGAACATACTGACAAAAACAAACGGATAACATGCATCTAGCACATCTCCTCGTAGTATCTGTATTTGTATCCATATGTAAGTATTTGTACGGAGTCAACCGAACACGGCATCTTTTGAAATGAGCAAAATCGATCGTAATGAATGTGCAGTTTGTGTAGTTTGTACCTAAAAATGATAAATGTAAAGTGGTATCTATGGAAAGAATGAATGGAGCGTCCACATTGTGATATTTACTACAAATTAACACGAACAGCTGTTGGGAATAAAATGACCGTTTACTAGGTTTCTTGACATTATGCCTCTTTTATATCTTAAAACTGATCATTTAAAATTTATTGATTACATTTGAAAAAGCTATTCTATGTACAAATAAATAATTTGAAATCCCAGAAAATGTAATTTACATACTTCCTCCCACTACTTTGCATGTTATTCACTCAAACATACACTTTTTATTTTTTTTATATATATATATAAATAAAATTAGTGTGGGTGTATCTATCGATATTAGAGATGCACCAATACTAAATTTCTCAGCCGATACCGATAACCAATTATTCAGAGTGATATCGACCGATACAGATAGTTCTGCCTTCTTTTAAAAGAATAATAATTAATTCTACAACTCTGAAAGAAATGCAAATAAAAACTTTATTTCTCCATGTCAACAAGTTGTAACTGCTCTCATAAACAGAAGACACATTACTCTAACATTAATCTTCAGAATTTAGTTCATGTGTTAAAGTAAGATTTCTGAAATTATTGAATGTTATTAATTCATATTAACAGAATTAATTGACTGAATTGTAAAAACCTCCTGTTTGTCTCACATTCACTCACCACAAACAAAAACATTTCTACTTCATCGTTGACATCAAACTGGTAATATATAATATAAACTTTTTATATATTAACCTTAACTGGACATGAAATATACTACTCTACAAATCTATTTTTCTGTGCTCTGTCTGTCTGTCTGTCTGTCTGTCTGTCTGTCTATCTATCTATCTATATAATAGATAGATATAGATGGATAGATATAGATAGATATGTATAATATATAATATAATGTATTATTTATATATATGTGTATATATATGTGTGTGTGTATATATATATCTATATCTCCTACTATGTATGCATATTTACTAGACATAAATTTTGAAAATCAAAGTATTGCACTAGGCAGGTGATTATGATGACCTTGAAAGAACCTGGCTGCTGTACAAATTGAATCTGGCCATGATGGAAAGAAAACAGAACCAATTTAAACCGGTTAAACATTGCAACAGTTTAAACAGCCATTCCTTAAGATTTAATACAGATTCCACAATCTCTAATTACATTTCTAATTACATTTCTGTATTATATAGATTAGTTGTTGACTCAACCATAATTTATGCATATGAATTTCCAGTGTTTTTCGTAATAACATCTTGGGCTGTGAAGATTCTGATATGACCGAGTACGTATTGAGCAGTAAGACTGGCGAGCAGTTCTCTGAGGCTGAGGTTCGAGACGGTAGTCCGCCAATCAATAGTTCAGGTAGATTACATCGCTGTAAGTTGGCAATTAACCTCCGCTGCATGACAAAGTAAATCGGTCAAGTGTTTTGACCCGGGTTTAACTAGTTCATCAAACTGTCAAATACCCATCCACTCCCACTTTACTGGTCGCATGGATTGGAAATTCTTTCTCCACGCCATCAAAAAAGGATCAGGATCGAGGTCGATAATGAAAAACCTGAGCATCTTTAAAGAAGAATCTATTAGCTAAATAGATGTCTCATTTGGGCAGGCTGGAATTGAAATTGATTTGACAGGAGCACCCAATTCTCCAGGTTCCCCCCAACCCCCCCCCTCCCCAGCTGCAGTTTAATTAGGGCTGCAGCAGAGCTGGGAGAACCTGATATGTAAATTGTGGAAAATTCTGTTGTACATTATTTTAAACATTTGCAACATGGTGAGGCTGATTTTCTGTTGGCTGTATGGTCTGATGAAGCAGAGGATTTGTCCATACTAGTGCGGTACATGAAACTGAATAGTAGTCAGGTTTTCTTATCACAAGTATTATGCTGAACGAAAGCATGATGATCGATCATTCATTCATTCATTCATTCAGCCATTGCACAAATCTTTATTGATGTAACTCATGATGGTAGCAGCAGAATGAATTCAAGAAGTTTACAGGAACATTTTTTTCTGCCAGTTTACAGAGAAACAATAGATGAAAGAGGCTGCATTAAAAGCCTGTTAAAGCATCACAAATAGAAGAAACCGACGATTTGGCGATGCCAGTAGCTGCGTTTACATGGACAACAATAATCCACTCTTAACCCGATTAAGACCACATTTTGATTAAGAAACTACCTTGTAAACAGCAATTTTTACTTACCTTAATCTAATTAAGGTCATACTCGAATTAAGACAGGTGGAGTACTCCTGTTTTAGTCGCATTATGGACGTGTATTACAGACATGTAAACACCTTAATCACATTATGAACGTCGTGTGAATTTTCATCGCATTTTGCAACAGGACACGATCACACGGCAGTTTTACGGCGAACAAGACAGTTCGGCTGTGTCCCAAACCGCATACTTGCCTACTATATGCCTGCAGTGGGGAAAAATACATGCATTTTGGCTACTATGTAGACAGTAAGTACGCGGTTTTAGACGCAGCCCACGGCTTCAAGCAGTTGTCTATTAGCACGTATAGCATGACAAATAATTAACTGCACTTAAAGCGTTCCATAACGAAGACAAACTGTATGTTGATGCGTGAAATTCTGGAGGGACGTCGGACGGCGTGGCGCGGTGACGTAATGACGCGGGCTGTTAATCTAATTATGTTCTAAAACATGTAAAACGGGAACATGACAGGAGTATTCTAAAAGCGACTCATGTGAACACCTTAATCACAATATTATCTTAATCAGAGTAAGGTCAATAATTAGATTACTGCTGTCCATGTAAACGTACTCAGTGAGCTGCAGGCTTGATGCAGTTATTGCAAGCAAGGGATACGCAACCCAATATTAAGTGTTAATTACTTGAATTTACTTCAAGACGGATCTGTCCTTATACTTCTGCTTGCCTAAACATTGGGTAGTCTGATACAAAAAGTTCTACGTTTTATGTTGTTTAACACATCGAGATGTAAATACCAGGAACTAAAAGCTGCAATCCGAAACTCTCCTCTCCATATCCATCTTTTGATCTCAAACACAAATGCCTTTGGTGTATAGCACAAACCAATTTTTTATGCTCGTCCTTTGTCACAAGTACATCAATTTCACTTGCACGAAAAGTTTTCCACAACTATGACTCATGCCACCTGACAGAGCAGCTAGCTTGACTAACCTTAGCAAATTTGTATGTCTGGCGATTCATTGCTTTAAACTTCAACATCTTACTTACATGTCGATCGTTTTGAAAGACAATGCTTTGAAAGAAATTCCTGCAGCAATTAATAATTTTTTACCATTTTAAACGTTTATATTACTAATGCTGTAGACAACATGTATATTATATCGCTTCACTAAATGCACCACTCTAAATACTTGATTGTGATTGCCTGGACACAGGAAATGACAAAAAATGCAAAATGAGATGTTCTTAGGAACCAAAACATAATGTGCTGCCTGAGAGCCACAGTATGCAGTGCAAGGTTAAACATTCTCTGCCAAAACTGAATTACGATGTATGAAAAGTTTTATTCCCAGAACTTTATTTCTGTACTACTATAAAGCTTGGTCCAGAATACACTGCGTAACGAACAAATAAATAAGCCAATTTACAGTTCCTCTTGCACTCGATGATTCTGCTTTGAGGTAGTTATCGGGTTCAGATTCTCCAACGCCTACGCATACACATAAGAGTCTCTCATGCCTACAAATAATATAGTTTAGAAGCATTTTGAAAGTCCCATACAATCAGCCAGCCGTTTTCATTCTCACTGGGTTTTTTTTTTTCTTTTTGTACAGTTTTCATGCTGGTTTTATCTTCTCAACTTATCCTGTCAGTCACACAATGGACTGTTTAACAAATATTGTTTAACACCAGTCTGTTACTCCATGGTAAGCATGCATCAGACAAAAGCATCGCACACTGATGGCTGGATGTGATATTAGATAGGAGGTTGAAATCTAATCTATCAACAGCTCGACAATGAAACTATTCGGGATGAGCAATGTATTATTTCACAAAATCTTCACTGACAGCATAATGAGAATGATGAAGCCATCACACCCACTTGAAGGCAGATGACACGTTCCCTTCAAAAGCCAAATATGCTAAATAGAAATATTGTATTACTTTTTCCATTTAAAAGAACCCCCCCCCCCCCCCCCATCACATTTAGAGTTCTGTCTTCTTTCCTTGTGAGTAATTTGTACTTTAAAATTTGTACGTTACCTTTAAGTTTCTCCTCAAAGTGTACAGTTGAGGTCATAAATTTACATACGCCTTGCAAAATCTGCAAAATGTTACGTGAGCTAGATGTTTACATGTAGTCCACAAGACACAATACTAACTGAATTTTACACAAATGAACCAGTTCAAAAGTTTACACACGCTCGAGTCTTTATACAGTGTGTCGTTACCTGGATGATCAGCGACTGTTTTTATGTCTTGTGATAGTTGTTCACGAGTCCCTTGTTGGTCCTGAGCAGTTAAAATGCCCACTGTTCTTCAGAAAAATCCTCCAGGTCCTGCACATTCTTTGCTTTTCTGGCATCTTCTCCATATTTGACCCCTTTCCATCTTTTCACACTGAGGACAACTGGGGCTGGGGGTGTAAACTTTTGAACAGAGTGATTGGGGTAAATGTAAAAATGTCCGTGAACACTGCAAAAAAAACATATCGTAGCAAGTGGAAATTACTTGAATGTGGTCAAATATATCCAACATTTCGTAGTATTATTATATTACAAATTGAATATAAAATCATGAGGCCTGTTATCAGATTCTTTTACAGATTTCATGCTTTAAATTTTATTCTAATGACCGATAATTCTGCTTCTTTCTAGAATTATTGAAGTTAGACTATAAAAAGTGTAGGTTATTTCAAGCTTGACGTTAGTATCAATGTTTAGAAATAAGGTTAACAATCAGATATTTGGTTTATTATAATCTTAGCATCATAGGAAATCCTAGATACATTTCACTATATTCAAGATATTTGCACTTGCTATTTTTATTTATTTATTTATTTATTTATTTATTTATTTCTTGGCAGTGAAGCAAATCTTGGTCCAGTGTATAAACAGGGTTTTGTTTTCACCTCTTTTCTTCCTAAATCTTGCATAAATGAGAGAGTCCTCCTTACTTTATTCCTTACTTGTACACAGGTATGAGCAGGTGATTTTAACCTCCTCTTTATTGCTTGGGTATTGACTGGATGCCGGTGAGCTGTGAATGATTGATTAATGAAGGTCAGCGCTTTCCAACAAATAATTAACAACTGAGTTAACCACAGGAACAGATGTGTACTTGGTACGAGCCGACAATCCTAACAAGGACAGAATAAAAAAAAAATCTCGTTAATCATCTTTAGTGTTGAAAGAGAACTGAGACCTGAATGGACACACACACACACACACACACACACACACACACACACACATACGCACGATGACCTCAGACTTCTGTTTGGAAACCTTCCTGGAAAAAAAAAAACTCCTCTGTTGCAGGGTTTTACATGAAACCTTCCGATGTCACACCCTGGGGGTGATTATACATCCATCCATCCATCCATCCAATTTGGAAATGCCATTCACACTCTACACAACATGTCTTTGGACTGTGGGAGGAAACTGTAGTACCCAGAGGAAACCCTGGGATCAAGAAAACAGTCAAACAGCTAACAGACCAATAATGCAAAACCGAATTTAAGGGGAAAAAAACAACAACAAATAATACAAAATAAATAAATAAATAACAGAAGTATGCAAAAGGGTCAAACAAAGTAAGAAAGTGGTCTTTAAATACACTGAGTGATGAACAGGAAACAGGTGAATGCAATGAACTGGCATCCCATCCAAGCTGTAGGCTATTTCTGCCTCACAGAGAAACTGTGTAGTGTGTGTGTGTGTGTGTGAGCCCACCAGATAAGCTGTCTACATGCTGAGCAGCATAAAACAGTGTGGTACAGCAAGATTTCTTTCCCTTCCACCCAAAAGAGGATGTATGAAGCCAATAACATGGCAAACAGCCCCCCCAAAAAAAGCAATCCTACTGGCACCCCTGCTTACAAATCCAATTGCATGTGTAACTGCTGTAGCTCACATTGCATTTTACATTACACTGAGCTATACGACTGTGTATTTGTTCTACAACATCGTACAGGAAGTCTGATTCTTTAAGGCGAGGGACGTTCCTAGTGGTCCCTGTATGTGAAGCCACACTGACAGATATTCACCTGATACACTGTGAGGTCTCACCTTTTCCATTTATACAGTGTCCTTTCGCATATCAGCACAAAACCACGCTATTCGTGCTTAATGATGTGAAATAGCGGTCGTTCTGAATTAATCTGCAGTCCGTAAAAAGAAACGAATGGCCCAATAAATCGACGGGCACAGCAAGTGCAGACTAGCTCTGCCGCTAATAAGAAGACAAACCGTTCCAGCTTCTCAATATACATTCAATTCGGAAGCGTAAGATATCAGAGATCTAATATTTACTAAAGGCTTTCATGGTTAATTGCAAATTTCATGTGATTTTTTTTTTCTTTCTTTTTCTTTGTGGACCTGAATGCAATAGTTCCCACCTGGCTAGAATTCAAGAAGGAAAAACTTGCAAGATCATATCTTATTATCCCTAGTGATCTCTCTTCTGGTTTCAGCATGCAAAAGAGCATAAGGTGTTTTTTTATTTTTATTTTATTTATTTATTTATTTTGAAGAGGCCCAGTCATGGCATGTTTTGCTGGAAATAAAAATATATTGGAGTGTAGTTATTTTGCAATAACGTGTAATACTGCTGGTCTCTATCTGTATTCAGATTGAAGTGGGCCTGGCCTAAACTGGAAGAAAAAATAATCAATTAATTAATTAAATATGAACCATACCCCTATCCCCCCCCCCCCTTCAAAACAAACAAACAAACAAAAAACTAGTAAAGAACCAGAGGTAGAAATTGCAGCACTATTGTGTGAATTCAGTCTCTGACAGTTCTTCAACCTCAGCTACTTCACTCTAGTTCATAATGTCTCAACTAGAGATTAGATTAGATTAGATTAACCTTTGTTGTCTAGGAGAAATTTGTCTTGAGAAATGTACACAGGACTTTTTAATCTCATGTGTGCTGCTTTTTTAAAAAAAAAATATTTTTGTTTGTTCATGTTAATGAAAGTGTGGATGCCTAATAATAATAATCAATGCAGAAAGATGGCTTTACTTATTTGTTTACTTAATTGTGTAATTTTTTTTCTTTAAAAAAAAAAATCCAACAAAACAATCTTATTTATTTGTCAGTAGGAGGTTTATTGGCGCATCTTCGTGCACCTCTACAATCTTGCCTTCATTAAAGACATCCAAACACCCATTGGCATGGATTTGTTTTGGATTCACTTAATTTTTATCATCAGAGACCATTAGCTTCTGTTCTGGGCAACAAACTGTAGTCCCAAACACACCGTCTCTATGATTTAAAGACGATCTTTGAGGACCTTTAGTAGTTAAGCAGGACGTGCTGTCCTAGGTAGTTAGAGGGAAATTATTCTTCTGAAACCATTAGACCATAGTGGATGTGTTGGATATTTTAAGCTTTTGTGTCTGCAGAAATGTTGATCTACAGAATGCTTAAATGGAGCCGAGTGCTTCCACTATAGAAGGTCTAGGGCAGGGGTGTCCATTCTTATCCGGAAAGGGCCGGTGTGGGTGCAGGTTTTCATTCCAACCAAGCAGGAGCCACACCTGAGTCTACTGACAGCCAAGATCAACTGATTAAACAGGTGGAATCAGGTGTGGCTCCTGCTCGGTTGGAATGAAAACCTGCACCCACACCGGTCCTTTCCGGATAAGATTAGACACCCCTTGTCTAGGGCAAGTACTCCTTGCTGCAGTACCAAAAGTCCAGGGGGTTCTGTTGGACCTGATCCAGCTCCTCCTACCCAGGCAGAGTCAAAACAAAATTCCATGCAGTAGAGACAACTTGGTGTGTTTCAGGTTGGATAAATGTGGTGATCCATTTTGTAGAGCTTCTCATGCGTTACAGGTAAGGTTATGAAAGGAGGATCCGGTCCACTTCCATCTCCTGGACTTCTTCATTTTGCACTGAGTACTATCGCATCCAAGGGCCTCTATAAGCTTGCTTTTGCGTTAAGGTTGAAGGTGTTGCTAGCATTTATGATGTGGTGTTACGGGGGGAATGTCCCCACAGTACCAGTTTAGAGCTTTTGAACTAAGCGTTAGTGGCAAAATTCATTAACTTGCTAACTTCTTGACTTGAATTTCCGGTCCTAATCTCTTTATCCTCTGTCAAAGTGGTAATTTATTTAAATATTCATATAGAGAATTACAATGAGGGCAATTGTGTCCATTCTGGATTTTAGGTGCCCGTTCACATTTTTACTTAGGCCCTCGGTCTAATTCAGAATTTTCACGTCAATATTTCCTGAGACGAGGCTATGTCTGATCGCCGTCTTATCTGTTCTGAATTTCAGATCTCTACGAATTCCAGGTCAAGATTCTCCCTATGTAAATAACAGCTGCTTACAACATTCATGATCGATATATGACCACCAGACCTAAGTGAACTATGCAGGGTGCCATCTAATAGATTCTAGCTTGACCATCTCTAGCTTGAACAGTGTAGCACTGTCTCAGGATGGGGAGGGGGGGAACAAAACAAATAAACAAACAAAATTCGAAGAGTCATAACTTGGTACGGTGCACATCCTCAAACAAATCTTTTGCCAATGTGAGTGAAGACGATGCAGGAAAAAAGGCTGGACAATATTATTGATGGACACAATCTGTCCATAACTACCATCAGGAACTTGTCTGTTGGTGATTCTCTAATTCCTCTAGGCTGTAGCAGTAATGATTTCTGAAACTTCTGAACATTTAAAAAAAAAAATGGACCATAAGGGTTAAAACTCAGCAACAGGCTGCCAGCGATCCATTATATACTCCTCCATCCATCTTCTAATGATGATGATAACCCAGAAGGTGCCATAAATCCAAGAATGTCTTGCTAAGGTTAGTCCTATTGGGTATAATAAGTTCTACACAGTACCTCGATGCTGTCCTCTAAACTAACCAATCATGTACTTGACTTTGTCTGAGTTACTTTTGACATGATCATCAGCGATTAGGGAGGCCTTTATTAAACATAATAAATTCAACACTAATCTATGGCTGTGTTCATGTTTGTTAAGCCACTGCATAAGAAACCACATTTTGTTCTTATCTTTCTAAGATTATAGAGAAAGTTGTCACCCAATAATTTTTCTTAATAGTAAAAACGAGCCTGAGGTATTCCACTGGCCAAAACATTCAATTACTTTCCTCAGATTGTTAATGTTTTTGTTTTGGCTCTGATAGGGTTAAGTGCACGCTTAAAAACGCAGTCAGGTTCTTGTCTGGTTCAGACGTTCTTTGACAGTTACCGGTGTAATTTTTCAAAGCCTGACAAAAAAGTACACTACGGTGTCCGACAAGCTTCTATTTTAGGTCACCTATTACTATCCCTTTTATATCCACAAGGATATTTTACTCTTCATCGTGATTACGCAGCACAGCTACACAAAGTGCACGACGGGAAGAAGAAGAAACGTCCTTGTACGTTTTGACACAAATAAATTGGGCACGACGTCTGCCTGCAACAAGGTGTGTTGATTTCGTCCAGGAGCGATTCTCTGTAAAACCAAAAGCTGACTTATCCTCCGATGAATGAGTATAGGAGATGAAATCTGTAGCATTGCCTCATAAGCAATATATATATGGTATAGCAGCTGCCCCAACTATTGCTAGTAGTAACGTTGATTAACCTAATTTACAGATTACTGTAATATGCACGGTATTACTGTAATAAGCACGGTGGCTTAGTCGTTAGCACGTTCGCCTCACACCTCCAGGGTCCGGGGTTCGAGTCCCGCCGGGGCCATGTGTCCGTGTGTGCGGAGTTTGCATGTTCTCCCCGTGCTGTGGGGGTTTCCTCCGGGTACTCCGGTTTCCTCCCCCAGTCCAAAGACATGCATGGTAGGATGATTGGGGTGTCTAAAGTGTCCGTAGTGTATGAATGGGTGTGTGAGTGTGTATGTGATTGTGCCCTGCGATGGACTGGCACCCTGACCAGGCTGTACCCTGCCAGATAGGCTCCAGGTTCCCCGTGACCCTGAAAAGGAGTAAGCGGTAAAAGATGGATGGATGTAATACCTCTACTATGCCTTCGCTATATCTCTACGTACTTGGCAGAACCCGGAGCTGAACTGTGTTTGACCCGTTTAAGGTGGAACAACTTCTAAAATAATTTTGACGTGCCACATCACATGCTGCATTGATTAGAACTGGAGGAACCATTCCAGAGTTTCAAAAATGCCTCTTTTCAAACTAATCTCCAGGTGTTAGATGAGCACTCAATGGCTTTCCTTTTTTTTTTTTTGGTAAAACCAAAAACTACAGTTGGTATAACGTCTAGTTGCAGGTTGATTCACATGTAACTAACATCTATAAATCGGATTATTATTGTTATTGCATAAACATAGACAAAGTAAGAAATATGCCCACCCTAAATAACACTGGAAAAAAACTCTGGATTGAAATATTATAACATGTTGCATCGTCAGAAAAATAACATCAGAGCATATTAACCCCAGTCTTCTTCATTCTGTTTTTAAGATTCACATTGACTTCAGTGTCCTGGTCATGACATTAAAAGATGTCAGTTGCACTCCTATGTATCTTGACGAACTCCTGAAGTAGTACAGCTCATTATAAGTATTTCAATCAGCTGAGACAGATCTATTATTAGTCCTGATGATCAGTCACAGCTTGGCTAGTGAATTAATGAATAATTTAAAGAAGAAAAAAAAAAACATTGCACCTAAATTTGGAGTTGTGCGCCAGAGAACCTTATGAGTTAGACCAATAATAATGTTTATATCCAGATTGAAAACCTACTTCTTTAAATTGGCCTATTGTACAGTATGTCTTGGCACTCATTTTGTTAAATAGACTTTTTGGAGTAATTCTATGATTTTTGGAGTAATTCTCACAGATGTATAATGAATTGGTTATTGATTTACATTGGTTCTTTCATGTGCTTTATCATGGATGAGAAATGTGGATTCGACTCGCATTAGGTTTAATTAAATGAAAGCTACTTTAGACTCGTTGACAGATATTGAGGAAGGAAAAGGGACAAGGACCCTGTTAATTGAAATGTATAAACCACTGCTGTAATCATGGTGGATTAAACGGTGCCCCCTTTTTTTTCCTGGGATCTCTGTGTCAACGACGAATTAAAATGTATTTATCATGCCGAATCAGTCATTTGACCATTTTCATTTATTTTCAATATAGGTAGGTAGCAAGGACATGGACCCATGCCCATTCATCTACAGGTGCATCTAAAAAAAATTTGAATAGCATGGAAAAGGCCAGCCAACTGGACTGACCTGAACCCCATTGAGAATCCATGATAGACACCAGACCCAACAATACACACGAGCCGAAGGCCGCTATCAAAGCAACCCGGGCTTCTATAACGCCTCAGCAGTGCAACAGGCTGATTGCCTCCATGCCATGCCGCATTGATGCAGTAATTTGTGCAGAAGGAGCCCTGACCGAGCATTGAGTGCATATATTGACATTTTTTTTTTCAGAAGGTTGATATTTCTGTATAATAAATTCTTTATTCTAATATTTTGAGATACTGGATTTTTGATTTCCATGAGCTGTAAGCCGCAATCATTAAGATTAAAACAAAAAAAAAGGCTTGAAATATTTCACTTTATATGTAATGAATCTAGAATATATGAACGTTCCACATTTTGAGTGAAATTACAGGGGGGAAAAAATGAACTTTTCCATGATATTCAGGTTTTTTGAGCTGCACCTGTGAATGAGCTGCACATGCCCTTGCATTTCTCCCACAGCTGATTTAACCCTTAATGCTCCTAAGATAAAGAAAGTGACAATGCAGGAGAACATGTCGCATTTAAATGAATATGTTGTGTTGTTTTCACAAAGACTTTGATTTATGCTCGTCTGAATCTATGGGAGATGTTTCCTGTTGTCCTGGAAATAAGCTTCTAACCAAGTTTGATGTCAATGATACCTAGTAACTCACCTTAGTAATACAAGCAAGACACTTTTACAACCACAACACGGTAATATAACTGACATTACTGCTTCCAACCCATTATCCTGCATAACCAGATAAATGTTGTGGTTAGCTGTATGCTTGCCCCTCCATCATTAGAAGATGCATCAGGGAACTCGCCTAATGCAGTCAGGAGCATTTTTGATTTAACATTAACGGCAAACTAAGAGTGGTGTGTCAAATTTACAGCAAGACAGGTCATTACAGGCTTGATACTAACTACCTTGATAGATGAATAAATACGATGACACATTAATTCAGTACTAGGCTGCAATGATAACAGTGCAAAAGTAATTCCAGGTCTTCAAACGTGTCTCCTTTCAGACTGCAAAACATCAACAAATTCTTCTCCAGGATTTTCCTTATGATTTTATTTTATTTTTTATTTAGAACTTGCACTTTGATATTAATGGACAAAGGTTATGTCTCTAAAATCACACCAGTTATATAATCGCAGCGTTTCATCTCGTGTACACTATATGGCCCAACGTATGTAGACACCCGACCATCACGCCCATATGGGCTTGTTGAACATCCCATTGCAAAATCTTGGGCGTTAACATGGTATTGATTGCCCTTTCGCTGCTACAACAGCCTCCAGTCTTTTGGGAAGGCTTTCCAAATTTTTGGAATGATTTTGGAATGTGGCTGTGGAAATACCGGGCACTGACGAGGCTTGGCGCACACTTGGCATTCGATTTCATCCTGAAGGTGTTCAGTGGGGTTGAGGTCCGTGATCTGTGCAGGCCACTGGTGTTCTTCCACTCCAACCTTTTCAAACCATGTCTTCATGGAGCTCACTTTGTGCACAGGGACATTATCATACATACAATAATGTACATACATAAAGCATACAATGATATCCTATACAGTTGTGTGCTTTCACCTTTGTGGCAACAGTTCGGGGGAAGACGCACATGCTGTATGGGTGTGACGGCCAGGTATCCACAAACCTTTGTCCATACAGTGTATGTTGGGAAATAAATGCATTAGGAAATTTTGCGGGCACGTACTGAGATTGAGGAACTCTCGGAGCCAGAATTCAACAGGGCTGGTAGTTCTACCTCTGGGATTTTCAAATGTTTTCAGGGGCATAGTGATAGCTTTCATATTAAATAATGTTAAAAAAAAAAAAGAAAAAAAAAAGTCTGGTTTAAGCCACAGCCATTTCAAGTTTATATCTTGCTGCAGATACAGAATTGAATATTTGAGGAGATAGATAGATCTTTCTATCTATCTATCTATCAATCTATCTATCGATCATTACGTGGAGATTTGTGTACAAGATTTATGACTGGAATTTGGGCAAGATGGGAAAAGGGCTGAAAATCTATTTGGCCTTATAGAGTAATAGGTTCCTAACCTCATGTCTAATCCCTTCTGCATGATGCACTACATCCAGTTCCTGTAGCTTAAGGTTCACCAGCTTGACTGTGTGGTGATTTTTATTTATTTTTAAGCCTGATGCTTTTGGCTTTAAAAAAAAAAGGGAAAAAAAACCCCCCCACTCCTTCTACTTGTCTTGCCCTCCAAGTTCAGAGCATCAAAGCCAGAACTGAACTCTGGCTCAGAGCTTAGGTTCGATCATCCGTCGTGCCAGGCTGCTGTTTAAAACAGAGCAGAGAGCGTAACCCTGAGGTGAAGCAAACACAAAGCACAAGTGAAATCTAGCAATGGATCAGGGAAGGGCACTGTGTGATGCTATGATTTGATTTGCCAGGGCATCACATTTTACTCCAAGGCCCACCGGAGAGCTCGTGTCACCGCCAGCAATATAACATTTCAGTTGTACCTCTAAAAAGTACCCGATTTCATGAGGTCTGGGGTTCTCTTTTTTCTCTTCTTCTGAAATGTAAAGGATACCAAGTGCTATGTCTCTGTGTTCAGCTCTCTTCTACCTCTTTATGCAGCAGACGTTATTGTATTGATGTATGTCTGAGCGACCCCCCCCCCCCCCCCCAAAAAAAAAAAAAAAAAAAAACTCTTCAGAAACTCGTGCAATCTCTTTTAGTGCTGCTGCAGTCTATTCAGCTCAGCCTCTTCTCCTCATACCCTGTAAAGAGCCAGGCCTATTCTGGTCATTTCAAAGCACTCTGTAAGTGACCAGTCATGTTAATGCACTATGGAAGATGGGCAGACCTAGACACATTGTTGACCTGTTTACTTTGTTGTTCTTAAAATTCAGACCACACTTGAGAATGGGGTTTTGATCGAGTACATGGGATGTTTTGAAGTGTACGGATCTTTCCATGATCGTGTGTACTATATGGTCTTACGCTTAAATCAGTGTCACGTTTTGGAAATATATCATACAAGTAATAATTACTAAAAAAAAAGGCCTATTGTTGTTCCAGCTAAAAGAAGGAGAACTCAGCAATCAGACTTTTTTTATTATTATTTTTAAATCCTTCATTAGAAAACAAATCATAAAACACTGTCCAACTCGAAGAACATAAACACCAATGACTGCAGCTCAGTCTTGCATGCAGTTGGAGTGATGGTTGTCTCTACAACCTAATTACAAGGCAATATTTTTTAGATGACTCAATGTTATGAATAAATATTATAATTTCAGTTGGCGCAACCCCCACTGAGCTGCGGTTTTCACATACAAGACCATTACATCTCTCTTCTTTTTTTCTTTCTTTCCCCAAGTCAGGAAATAAATAGGTATGGTGTGAAGCAGAAGCGAACTTATTCCTAACACCTAATTAGCATTAGAAGTCCACAATCTGATAATGAATGCAGACACGGTGCATGCTGTTGAGCCAGGAGGGTATGATGTTTTGCTTCTATGCGAGGCAGGCGCTTCATCTAGGGGGTCTTTAGCCATGCTGGTGGATCATGACACTGCAAATTCAGCGGATATTAACCGGTGAAGCTCGAGTTATGGATCATTGAAAGTCAAACACATTTTAATCTGTGTATATGCTGTGTTTGCTGAATGTTTACCGTGTCTCTCTTTGGCTTGAAGTCTGTAATAATTCAGGGATGAAACCAGGTAAGAAACTGTCAAACCTGGAAATGGAAAGAGGTAAATTCATGCCTCCGTCCTCTGAGACAAAATAATAAAAGTATACATCATTTATTTTAAACAATTTCGTTAACAGCGTCACATATCTAAACACTAACCCACTAGCAGGTGGTGAACGGCATTCATATCTTCTGTTAAAGGCATTTCGTACAGGTTGTGTTTATTCTGTAAGCATATTCTACATATAAATGCCCTCATCACAATTTTATTGCCTTGCAGGCACGTGAAGGATATATGATTTATGGCTTCTTTTTTTTTTTTTTTGTAGACAATTACGCATTATGTTGACATTAAAGCCATAATGTTATAGTCCTCCTTCTATGACTGATTGGATTGCTTGATTTATTTATGCATTTATTTATTTATTTATTAAAATTTTGTATTTTTTTTTTGCTAAGGGATTTTATGCATTCTATGGCTCCATAAAAGGGCTTTATCCATTTACGTATGAACAATGTTGAGATTTTTCAGTTGCATCCATACCACATCATAAGGGTATAACAAAATGTAGGTTTATTAGTCATTCAAGTATGGCCCACATGTCCTTTTCAAATCTAAACTGATGCCAACACAAACACTATAGCCTTCAGAACAAAATAAACCCAATACTACAGCCTTCAGAACAAAATAAACCCAATATAACAGCCTTCAGAATAAAACAAACCGAATACTACACCCTTCAGAACAAAACAACCAAACCCAATACTACAGCCTTCAGAACAAAACAACCAAACCCAATACTACAGCCTTCAGAACAAAACAACCAAACCCAATACTACAGCCTTCAGAACAAAACAACCAAACCCAATACTACAGCCTTTAGAACAAAACAAACCCAATACTACAGCCTTCAGAACAAAATAAACCCAATACTACAGCCTTCAGAACAAAATAAACCCACTACTACAGCCTTCAGAACAAATTAATCCAATACTACAGCCGTCAGAACAAAACAACCAAACCCAATACTACAGCCTTTAGAACAAAACAAACCCAATACTACAGCCTTCAGAACAAAACAACCAAACCCAATACTACAGCCTTTAGAACAAAACAACCAAACCCAATACTACAGCCTTCAGAACAAAACAACCAAACCCAATACTACAGCCTTTAGAACAAAACAAACCCAATACTACAGCCTTCAGAACAAAACAACCAAATCAATACTACAACCTTCAGACCAAAATAAACCCAATACTACAGCCTTCAGAACAAATTAATCCAACACTACAGCCTTCAGAACAAAACAAACCCAATACTACAGCCTTCAGAACAAAACAACCAAACCCAACACTACAGCCTTCAGAACAAAACAACCAAACCCAACACTACAGCCTTCAGAATACAATAAACCCAACACTACAGCCTTCAGAATAAAATAAAATCAATAGTACAGCCTTCAGAACAAAACAACCAAACCCAATACTACAGCCTTTAGAACAAAACAAACACAATACTACAGCCTTTAGAACAAAACAAACACAATACTACAGCTTTTAGAACAAAACAAACCTGATACTACAGTCTTCAGAGCAAAACAAACCCGATACTACGAGCACTGGAACAAAACAAACACACTATTACCTTTAGAACAAAACAAACATTATTGTTGTGAAATAATAATTGCTGCTGTTGTTGTTATGTAACTTACTGTTTATTATTTTTTAAATAAATACTTAAAAAATAGTTTGATAGTAGCCCCCAGTTACTGTGATTTCATTTACATAACCAGGTATTTCATTAATAATTATTGACATTTCTGGACCAAGTGACAATGTACAAGACCAAGGTATTTTTTTTTTTTTTAAGGTTTTTTTTTTTTTTTTTTTTTAACATTCAGAATGAACATTTGTTAGGTCTCCTTCACCCTTTTATCCATTTATATGTTTTGAAGCCTCTTAAGTAAACAGTACAAAACACAATCGATCAGGTGTGGACTTTTGGTGGTGCTTTGCTTTCAGGCGTAAAATTAACTGCTCATTCTGTAAATCCATCTGGAATTTAGTTAGGAAGAATTTGAAGATCGGAGCCGAGCGCTGCGCTGAACTATTTTTAGGGCCCATACATTATCCATTATCAGCTCAGTGGCCAGTTAAACAAGATATAGTTCAGATCCAAGCAGGTCCTGAGCATCCACACTCTGGCTCTGGGTTACTGATCGGAAGGTCGAGGGATCAAGCCCCAGCGTAGCCAAGCTGCCACTGTTGGGCCCTTAACCCTCTCTGTTCCAGGGGCGCTGTATCATGGCTGACCCTGCGCTCTGACCCCAGCTTCCTAACAAGCTGGGATATGTGAAGAAAAGAATTTCACTGTGCTGTAATGTATACGTGACAAAGGCTTCTTCCGCTTCTATCCTAGGCCTACACATTCTGATTTGTGTGACAGGATTTTCAGCAGATGGCAGCAAAGTCCCATTTTACTGTCATGTGTGGACCACAAAAAAACATTTGTGTAGACTCCAGCTGAAAAAAACCCACACATTTTTGCCCCCATTATATTGGTGAGAAAGTGAGCGAGGGAGAGAGAGAAGAGAAGAGGTGGTGGTGGTGTATTATTAGGTACATTTGCACACAGTGGGGTGTGTAAACAGAAAAAGAAGAACCTCTGTGTCTTTCTCTGTTAAAGAGGGTTTACATGCTACATTAGGAATGTTGCTTGAGGAGGCATGTTTAGAAAATGTGTTCAGTCTGCTGCTTGAATTTGGTCAATTTGATGCATCCAGGGGAGCAAGGATGACTTTTGGGACCCCAGAGCGGTCCACTAGGCCTCCTTGCCCCAGAAAATATTCATTCTCCTTGGTAATGTTCTTTCCCTACTCGCTAAGAAGAAAAAGAAACAGCACCTTTCCTTGTCACCGGGGTTTTCGTACCTTTTTAAATAGGCATCTTTCACCTGTCAAAAAACAAAACATACAGTAAAAATGGACCATAATTAGCTTTTAAAGTAAAGCTTTTCAACGTACATACTGAAGTTATAAAATATGTATGCTTGAACATTACCACGCCAATATCAAGGAGAAAGGTGCCTCTTTTCTGAACGTGTAGCTTCTTCTGATTACTCGGAGGTCTTCACACCAACCACACACCACCCCAACAGGCTAGATCATCAACATCAGGGCTTTTTGTTGCCCCGCCCACCCCCTCAGAACATATGTATTTTTTAAAAATTTTTATTAACAGACATCATCCATCCATCCATCCATCTTCTTTACCACTTATCCTTCTTCAGGGTCATGGGGGAACCTGGAGCCTATCCCAGGGAGCATCGGGCACAAGGCGGGGTACACCCTGGACAGGGTACAGACACAATCTTGCTTTTCAAATATTAGGCTCATTGTATAATATAATCTATTTTCTGTTTTGTTGGAGCCCTGCAGATTTTTTATGTTGGAGTTCTTGCAGTTTGGATTAAACCTGTTCCACTAAAATGAACTGCAATAAATGTAGTAACTTTTTTTAATTAAATTTTTTTTTTTTTTTTAAATAGTAGGTTGTGCTTTCTCTTGCTAAAGGACATGAGTTTTAAAAGCACTGACTCCTGGTCTTCCCTTCTGGACCCTGTTTTGAGAACTGCTGGGTTTCAGTAGAACCAGGCCCTGGTCTTAGAATAAACCTCTCATTTTGGTTTCAGGGATGTTGGTGAAAGCTCATTTAAAATTGCTGGTTTTTATTTATTTATTTATTTTTCTTGTTGACCTTCTGTGGTCTCACGTTCACATCGTCATTAAAACCGCTCAAGATCACAGAGCGCATCTTTAATTCTCCAGGCTGGTCTCTTTAAACTTGGCAGAGTTTATTGCGCGCATTTGAGGGCTGCTAGGAAATTGCGCTTTTAGGATCACCGAGTACTTCTTTATTTATTTGTTTGTTTTATTTTTGATGGTGTTGCAATCGAAATCGGATCATTTCAGGCCATTTGTAATTCTCAGGTCATGTTTAAAGTCGGCGGATGAGCAGTGCTGTGTGTTCTTCCCCTGCACGATGCTGTGTGATGGGTGAGTCCAGCATCCATGCGCAGCGCCTCTTCTCTCTCTCTCTCTCTCTCTCTCTCTCTCCAGCTCATTCCGTGTGTTCCGTTCGGACTGACTGATCCTCGCTATGCTCTCATTCTTGTGTGTGCGCACCACACCGGCGCTTTTCTCCCGATGCTGATATGAGCGCTAAAGCGGCGCCTCGTCTTCCCGCCCGAGCTGGATGTCTATGCGCGGCTGTGATCGGCGTCAAGAACTCGGCATTAAGGCGGAATTAACGGCGGACGCCACCGCCATGGGCAAATTCGAGCACGTCTGGCTCATTTTCGCAGGTCTCATCACCGCCGCCAGCGGTAAGTCCTAAACCTGGTTTGATTGTGATCTTCTTTGTATTTATTTATTTGTTTGTTTGTTTATTTTCGGATGCGGTTTTTTTTTTTGGCGCAAGCGGATGTATGACTTCTAAGGACGCACGCCTGTCAGATGCGCGGTGCCCTTTTCCTTACACTTCCCAAACTTGCATCCTAATAGACTAGAAGTAGTAGAGGAAAGACTGCAGAGGAATATTATATACAGACTGTTTGCGAATAGCGGGATAATCTGTCGAGATGGAGGCTGACGCGCAGAAATCCTCCAACTTCACTCAGAATGTCTGACTCACGAAGTGTTATTTAGAGGACACGACATGACGCCCAAATGAGCTTGCATGGAAATTTGATTGAAGGGGGGGGGGGGGGGGGGGGGGTGTATTGAAATACGGTGTGTGTGTGTGTGTGAGAGAGAGAGAGAGAGAGAGAGAGAGAGAGCGCGAGAGAGTGTATGCGTTAGTTGTGTGTCTGTGTGTGTGTGCGCGCGCGGGAGAGAGAGAGAGAGTGTGTATGTGTGTGTGTGCGTGCGCGCGCGAGAGTGTGTATGTGTGAGGGAGAGAGTGAGTGTATGTGTTTGTGTGTGTGAAAGAGAGGGAGAGAGAGTGTGTGCGAGAGTGTGTATGTGTGAGGGAGAGAGTGAGTGTGTGTGTGTGTGTGTGTGAGAGAGAGTGTGTATGTGTGAGGGAGAGAGTGTGTGTGTGTGTGTGTGTGAGAGAGAGAGTGTGTATGTGTGAGGGAGAGAGTGTGTGTGTGTGTGAGAGAGAGAGTGTGTATGTGTGAGGGAGAGTGTGTGTGTGCGAGTGTGTATGTGTGAGGGAGAGAGTGAGTGTATGTATATGTTTGAGTGTGTGTGTGTGTGAGAGAGAGAGTGTGAGTGTCTGTGTGAGGGAGAGAGTGTGTGTGTGCGCGAGTGTGTATGTGTGAGGGAGAGAGTGAGTCTATGTATATGTTTGAGTGTGTGTGTGAGAGGGAGAGAGAGAGTGTGTGTGTTTGTGTGTGTGAGAGAGTGTGTGTGTGTGTGAGAGAGAGGGAGAGAGAGTGTGTGTGTGTGTGAGAGAGAGTGGAGAGTGTGTGAGAGAATGAGTGAGTGAGTGTGTGTGAGAGAGAGAGATTCCATTATATCTTATCAGAAGAAATAAACATGCTGTTTAAACCCTAAAACAGACTGTGCTACAAACTTTTGTTTGCCCGAAGAGTGCCAAAATATATGCCACATTGTGAAGCAAGGCCAAAAAGCATGTACTGTCCTTTTTATTAGCTTGTTCATATATTATACCCCACACCTTAATTAGTTTTATTTTTTTAAAAACATGGCTTAAAATAGATCATTTGATGATTTTGACTGACCTTTTGGCAAAACATTCATCAGAGTGAATTGAATTGCAGTTTGTGTTTAGGCCACGAAACTATTAATTACCAGAGCATGCTGAGTGATGTTGAGGGTAGAGTTATAGCCTAATTATAATGTTATATTGCATAATTCTGTTGACTTGGCCATGGAACGTGTAATTTGCACATCCAGACCAGCCCGCATCACTGCAGTTGCTCTGATCAATCTCACAGCCGTATCAGGACTGTAGATACTACTCTCATTCGTGAAAAGTTTATAGGGCCGCTTTGACTTAACTTGAATATTTTTTAAAAAAAATAAAATTGATGCTTTAGAGATGTCTTCACCTCCAGACGCAACAGTTGGAGAAGTGGAGCGGATAACGGCGCAGTTGCGCTTGATGTGATTTCACGCTCGTTTAGCTGGCTGACAGGTCCCACAGGCCATGTCCACCGGATAGCCGATGTAAATTCGACAGAATCACCTTCTCGTTCAAGACGTGAACGTGTGTAGGCAGGGTTGGGCGAAAAATGAAGGAAAATAAAAGTGTGGCGAAGATGGCACATGCAAATTATTTGCGATGTATATGCTTTTCTCCTGACCCAAACCACCTCACACCTAATCCTGATCTGAACTTGCCCTTTTTTTTTTTTACATTTTCTAAAACCTCATTGAGAGTCATACCACACTAGGAGCAGCATCATACGATGTATATTATCATACAGGGTTCTTGATTATTTGCCGCTGTGATAAAGAGTTGCCAGACTGTATTTTGACATCAGGATAATATCTGATTCTGGTTCTTCTCATGTTGCTGCATTGTGCTGCATTGCTGCCTCACAGCTCCAGGGTCTCTGGTTCGATCCCGAGTCTGTGTTACCGCTGACTTTGTTTTTTTTCGGTTTCGTCCAGGTTCTCTGGTTTCCTTCCACTTCCCGAAAAACATACAGGTATTCTAAATTGCCCCTAGGTGTGGATGAGGTGTGTGGAAAGGGCGCATGCATGGGATGTGTGCCTCCCATCTCTGGTGAATTCTTCCATTAGGCTTGCGAAAGGGACAGACTGGAGATCCACCACGACGGCGAATGAATAAATAATTCTGCGCAGTTTTGCTTTAATAATGAGATATTCTGTATACAGCAGAGACCAACAGCCTTAGCTGAAACAATACATTTTCCATAAGATCTAGCAGAACCTGTATTGCAGTATCGTTATTATCCTCACCTCTGTGCCATTATTTACATTTCCATCAAATTATAGTGCCCTAGCTCAGCTCTGCGTGTGGTTCATAGAAAAGCCAGGGGAGGCGAGATCCCTGAAGCTTCCCCCATAGTTTAATCTTAGATAATAACAAAATAATAAGCCAACATTATGTGTGGTTTTGCTGGGGACCTGATTATTATGAAACATCATAATTAATATGAAGGGATTTAATTTATCCTCTAAAGCGATATGGGTGTGTTTTACAGGACAAGGGGTGTGGCCGGATTAGATCCAATGGCAGCGGTATTAACATGGAGCACCAATACAGTGCATTAACGTTGAGCTTAAACATAAAGTGGTTTTCCGCTCTCGATCAAATCATTAGCCGGCTAGGATGTGTTGCTGAAAGGAAGCAGAAGCTAGAACATTCCATACTGAAAATAGGCCAGCGTGTGAGTTTGCACTTCTGAAATGCACGGATTGACAGCGATGAAAGTCGGGTCTCGGCAGGGAGAACTGGGTGTCGGAGTGGGTGTGGGGTGTGTGCGTGTGGGTGGGTATGGATGCGGGTGTTACAGTAGGTGTCTTTCAGCTTCCCTGTTCCCATTATGTTCATCGTTTTACTGGGTGTGCTCTTCAAAGGAATTAGTGATGCTCCGGGACGTTTCCTCTGCTTCCCGGGCCTGTAAAAGAATCATTAGTTTTGCCACAGCTGCACTATCAGTATTAATTACGATGAGCGAGCGGGGTGGGGGGAGGGGGTGGGGGGTTAACCTCAAGGACTTGATGTGGTGTTATCAGGTCAGGAATTGTTTGTTAATAAGGAATAAATCACGATGCGGTGCAGTATCGATACTACACTGTTTCACCAAGAACAAGAAAGAGTACATTTTTCTGTAAAAAATAAACAACAACAAAGTGTTTTATTTCTCTTATGCCACAGCATTTTGGCAACTTTCAAAATATCTGATTTATTAAAGAACAATACAGTGCTTATTTATTTATTTATTTATTTATTTATTTATTTATTTAATACAACCTATTATAGTTGCATTTAAGTAGTTAGTTCCTGTTATCACTTGCATTATAGCAGCAATAAAGTCATACTCCCAGCTTCTCATTCTCTCTCTCTCTCTCTCTCTCTCTCTCTGTTAATAAGACACAAACATGCAGCTTGTCATGTTATCGAGAAATGGGAAAGTGCAAGCTCCTCTGTCTGAAGACTTTCTCATAGTCTTCAGGAGAAATTGCTGACCTTTACAAAGCATTGACACTAGAGACTCCTTCTATAAATGTTCAGTAAACATCTTGCAGAAAATTATATCACTTTTGCAATATCAATGGTTTTTATATATATATATATATATATATATATATATATATATATATATATATATATATATATATATATATATATATGTATGTATATGTGTATATATATATATATATATATATATATATATATATATATATATATATATATATATATGTATATGTGTATATATATATATATATATATATATATATGTATGTATATGTATATATATATATATAAAATATAATTTTTTGTTAAGTAACACTTAAAAAAACACATTTGTTTTATTATTCTTAGATTACGTAAAAGTGCCTGTGAATGAGCTGTTACTATAGAAACGATAATATGATGGAATGAGGTGTTAAGATTGTTAACGTGTCAAATTCGCCCGAGCCGTGGTGTTATAGAAAATGAATCAGAACCTTCAGATTTGAGAATTTACAGCGCTGTGGTAGAAGTAATTCTACATCATGTCTGATCAGGTGTGATGATTGTTATTATAATTTTTTTGCTAACTTTCAAAGGATCAAATCAAAGGTTACAAGAACTAGCCATGTATCGAGACATTTTGTATAACGAGACTTAGGCCTACGTTTAAGGATTAAGAGTTGGCATCATGTGGGGCGGCTGTGGCTCAGGTGGTAGAGCGGGTTGTCCACTAATCGTTGGGTTCGATTCCCAGCCCGCATGATTCCACATACCGAAGTGTCCTTGAACAAGACACTGAACCCCAAGTTGCTCCCGATGGCAAGTTAGCGCCTTGCATGGCAGCTCTGCAACCACTGGTGTGTGTGAATGGGTGAATGAGACACAGTGTAAAGCGCTTTGGATAAAAGCACTGTATAAGTGCAGAAAATATCATGTCTCAACTGCCATTTTGTGTTGTTTAGTATTTGGAGTAGCCCAGATTTGTAACCGTTGCGAAATCTAGCGAATATCACTACAGCTGCATTTAATCTTGCGTTAGGAACAGTCGAGCATAAATGCTTGCGATGCAGGAACAGTAATTCAATTTACCAATTTTACACCGACTATAAGATGCCTCCTTGATGGTCCAAGGCAGATGCCCAGCGACAATTAGATGACATTGAGTTGTTGCCAAACTACAAGACATTATGAATCTGTCCAACCTCGAGCCTCGCATGCAAATGTGACATTCGAAGTCTCGAGGGAAAGGATACTGAACCGAGGCCTTTCTCTATATTAAAACACGAAGCCCCTCGTTGACTCGCGTCGTCTAATATAGCCGGAATGTTGCTTTGTTGATCATTACACGTTTGGCATTTTATTTCCCCGCGTTTCACTCAGAAACATGAAATAATCCTGGACATTGATGCATCAAGTATAAAACATTTCTCCAACAAACACACAAACCTGCTTAAGAGGCCACTAAAAAAATGCCTTTCAAGTGATTATAATGCTGATGCCATATAAACATGCCACGTTATTGAATGGCACTGATTAGGCAGGCAGATGCAGAGCAAGGAGCCCAAATCATCAATTATTCACTGGACATCTGGCTCAGTGCAGCAGAGGAAGCTCTTGTTTTAAGTTAGTCACTGCTCTTCCTCCACTCCAGAAAGTTCTGTCTGCATTTTATTTATTTCATTTGTAAAAAAAATTTTTATTTATTATTTACATTTTTTTTTTCTGTGTGGTCATCAGTTTGAGACACCCGGGTTCCGGATGGAGTGACCCATTTAAAGTATGTATGTGAAGAGCTGTCTCATACATATATAACCGATTAGAACTTTTGAATTTCAAAGCAGCCCCTGTCAGCAAAAACAGTGTTGCTTTATTCATCTATTAATGCGACTTTTAAGCTCTGGAATCAGGAAGAGAACAGAAGAAGGGGACTATAAAGCTTACAATTCTTTTTAATGCATTTTAATTAGCCACCATTTTAGGCTCTGAAATGGCAATTTATTTAAAAAAAAAAAAAAAAAAAGGTTTTGTGAATTTCTTTTTTTTTTTTTTGCACTTCTCTTTTGCACCTTCTGGCACCGTCGACGCAGCCGTTGACATTAAGCTGATAAATTTGATGGTGAATTTGGTCAGGCAACTTTTTTTTTTCTTCGTCTTTTTTTTTCTTTTCCTTTTATTTGGTGCAACCGCAGAAGTGTGAAAAATGTGCTCGTGCTTTATTTAGACAGGAGGATTTTCTTTCTTGAGAGATTTGCTGCAAGTCTAGCCTTCGTTCCTTTTAACTACAGTTTTGACTTTTCCCTTCATGTTTCCTCTCAGCACATAAAAAACAGCCTTGTGATTGGTGAAGTCTCCAACAATGGTCTAGAGAGAAATAATGTAACCTCAGGGTTATGTTTTCCAAACCAACTCTCAATATATGACATCCTGGGAAGTTGTTTAAGTGCGGAGTTCAAAACGACGCTCTATTTTGCGGAGTATAAACTACGCTGGTCTTTTAAAAGCTGGCCGTTAAAGCTTTGGCTGCGAATTGAGATCGGTGGTCTTGGAAGGCATAATGCAATCCTGTACACTCACCAGCAAACAATTTAGTGCCATTGAAATCAAAGACAGCTAGCGACAGAGTTTTGGCAGTGTCTAAAAGCCACAAATATGAGAACGACATAGGATGATTTAGTAAGTCATAGATCACGGGCATCACGGATGCCTGGCCCATTGAACAGTGAGTTGCAAATCTACCTCACGTCCTTAAGCTCACTCCATGATGTTCTCTTTTTCCCCAGCCTCAAATGTCTCCAAAGTCCTCTTCTTTGCGTTATAAAGTGTTTTCCCTAGACACAACGTTGCCGCTATTATGTAAACAGAATTCAGTTATTTCTGTTAGTTATTACCGATTTCTGTGTTATCTCACACAGGTCTGCCGTTAGAGGATCTTCATCGTATAATCCGACCTGGAGAATACGTGATTGAACAGTCTGCTAAAGAATACCGATTTTACTAGGATTATTTTATACAGTGTACGAGTAATCATTTTATAATAAGAGACCGCTGAAATCGCTAGTTTTACGCGCTAATGGACGACGTGGTCAAGTTGAATTACTACGTCTCTTTTCAGTTCTGTTCAGTCTCATCTCGAATCGTGTGACCAGCATGGAGTGTTTACAACACAACAACTCCAGATTCATGGGACTCCGTTAAAGCCAAACGAAAGAATGATTCCTCGGTTACCACCCTTGTCGTGGATATTTAGAGAGACCGTGTAATCCACGTTAAACGGATGCACCGTTTTGCTTTTGATTTATCATCACGATGACCAGGAGTGACAAGGACTGTAGTGCGGGGGGGTTGGGGAGGGGGGTTGGTGGGGGGAGCAAAAATGTTGTAGCAGCCAGCATGAAGAACGTTGTAGGAGGCAGCAACTCCTCCACGCACACTGCCTCTGGTGAATCAGCACGGCCAGTTCAGACATGTTGCTATGGTTTTACTGTTGATAATTCAGGAACACTGAGTGAAGCTGGAATAAGGCCTTTGACGTACAGCAAATGATGCGGCTTTCACTCCTGCATGTTTATACGTCATTATAATGGATCGTTTAAAAGTTACCTTGGCTGTAGTGCTTGGGGGGGGGGGGGGGGGGAGGGGGGGTGTATGTATGAAGTACAACTGAATAGACATTTTGAAGTAATAGAAATTTTTTTTTAAAAAAGAAAGAGGTTGCTTATTAACACCTAAACTCATTAGAGGAAAACTCCGGCCTGAAACACGCATAATATGTTTATAGTGAAATATTTATGTTCTTAGCATTTTGTTCGCTGGTGTTGGATTTATTGGAAATAGTCAGGCAAGCTAGCATTGAACATGAATCTCTAGAACGTAACGTGGCCTGGTTGAGCTCGGCTACGTAGCGATCAATGAGATGACGAGCGCAATGTCGTTGACCGTGGCGCTAGCATGAAAGTCGAAGCTTTGGAACTTTGTTTGTTTGAGCAGATGAGGAGGTTTGAGAGCTGGACAGAGCTAAAGGTAAACATTTATAATCGAGATGAAGGAGTTAGTTAGTCCAACTTGTCAATGAAAGAAGTTTAAGGCCAAAAATTCAACTTTAATCGTAAAACAAATCTTTTGCACCATTGGCGATCGCATAAAATAAATGTTTTATATAAATAATGAATGTGTCCTTCGATGGTGCACTTGATTAGTTTGTCATTATTTTGATGGAAACACGCAATGAATCGCCAGCATTTTCTTTCTTTTTTAAGAATAACAATAACAATAACAATTTTTTAAGAATTTGTTTAAAAGTTATCAGACATTCAGACGGGAACGTGCCTTGTGTAAGGAACTTTTTTCCAGGTAAATGACACAAAGCACCGACTGAATATTACAGTAATGTCATTAAAAGCAGACGTTTTAGCTGGGCTTTTAATTACACACCTAATTAAGTGCCCATTAACATGGTTACTCATTCATAAAGCAATTTAATATTCCAACCGTGCGAGCGCGACAATGACGAGTTCCCACCAACTGCAAAGTGACTGAGCGACGCATCAGTGCAGCGCCAAAATCGAAACCTGAACATCTAAGTGCAGCTAATTGTGGAGTTTTTTGCGTTTCATTCTTCTATGTTATGGCATGCCCCTCTACTACTCGGAACAACACCCGGTAGCTTTTGAGGGCTGGAAATATTTAATTACATTCAAGAATGTCATCAACCTCTGCTAAAACATGAGAGGAAAATTATAGAATAGATTACTGCAGCCTTAAGCTAACAGTGTGTTAGTGAGTCAGGCTGATGACTTTCTGTGATGTTATTGATGATGTCTCAAAACCGTGGGAGATTTCTGACAGAACTCACACGAAGACTACACGTTAGATGAAATACAAATGGACACAAACCATGTCCACCTGTCCCACCTGTCCATATCAAAGTATACAGTCATGTGAAAAAATAAGTACACCTCATGGAAATTTTTTATTTATTTAACATATTTGGACAAGAAAACATTTGATCCTCTTTGAAACGGTACCTATTAATAAAGTTGATACACTTTATCTAATGACTCATAAAACTGACATTTTGTAGTAATTTTCACAATTTAAATTAACACCCCAAAAAACATGCATGGAAAAAGTAAGTACACCTCTACATTTATCACACATTATATTCAAATCCATAAAATTGGAGCCAGTGATTAGAACCTGCTTTGGGAGTGCAGGTGGAACCGGTATTATTTATAACCCTCTCATATCTAGTGTCTGGTGTTCCTTTTGTTGTTGAGGTGTGTGGTGTCGTCATGCCAAGATCTAAAGAGTTCTGTAAGGTCTTCAGAAAAAAGTTTGTTGATGCCTAGGAGTCTGGCAAAGGATTTAAAAAGATCTCCAAATTATTTGAAATACATCATTCCACTGTAAAGAAAATCATCTACAAGTGTCGCAGATTTCAGGCGACCAGTGTCCAGGACTGCCCGTCCCTGCAAATTCAGCCCAAGAGCAGATTGTCTGAGGTAATAAGAATTCTCCAAGAACCCCAAAATTGAATCACAGATCTGCCAGTAAGTCTTGCAACTGTTGGTGTTAAAATGCATGCGTCTACAATCAGAAAAAGGCCTTTGTAAGACCACAGTTTGCCAATGAGCATGTAGGCAAACACCAGGCCTTTTGGAATAATGTGCTCTGGACAAATGAATCAAAGATAAAGTTGTTTGGCCACAGTGACAGCAGACCAATGACAGCTTTTCAAGAGAAGCACCTCATACCAGCTGTAAAGCACGGTGGTGGAAAAGTTATAGTTTGGGGTTGCTTCTCTGTCTCAGGGACTGGACAGCTTGCATTCATTGATTCAACTATGAATTCTGCATCATATCGAAGAGTGCTTGAAGATAATGTGAAGATCTTTCCAAAAGTTGAAGCTGAACCAAAAGTGGACCTTTCAACAGGATAATGATCCTAAGCACATCAAAAAGAAGAAGGATCAAAGAAGAAGGATCAAAAAGAAGAAACGGAGGGTTGTAGAATGGCCTAGACAAAGCCTGGATTTGAATCCCATTGGGGTGTGTGAAATGGGCAGTACATGCAAGAAAACCCTCAAACATGTTGCAACTGAATGAATATTGCATGGAGGAGTGGTCAAAAATTCCAGCAAGCCCGATGGACAATTATGCAAAAATACTTACAAGTAGTTATTTCTGCTAAAGGGCTTTTTCCACAGAAGATGATCACATCTGTTGATATTTCTGTTGAATACATGATTGAAAAAGCTAATCCTTCTTGTGGTTTTGTTCAAGTATATAAACATTATTTATAGGAACTGTTTCAAAGATGATCAAACACATGACTGTATACTTTTCCAATCTTCAGTTGCCAAGTTCCAGTGGATTTGTGCCCAATGTAGCCTCACATTCTAGTTCTTGGCAGACGAGAGTGGAACCCAATGTTGTGTTCTGATGATATAGCACATTCATCTCAAGTTGTGATGTGTTATGCATTTTGAGATGCTTTTCTGCTCACCATGGTTATAGAGAGTGGTTATTTGACTTATGATAGCCTTCCTGCCACTTCAAACCAGTCTAGCTATTCTCCTCTGACCTCTCTCATCAACAAGGCATTTCTGTCCACAAAACTGCTGCTCACTGGATGTTTTTTGTTTTTCACACCATTCTGTGAGAGAATGCTGTATGTGATAATCCCAGGAGATCAGCAGTTTCTGGCACCAACATCCTTGCCGACCGTTAGAAGGAAGAGTACGATTTCATTGTACAAGATATAAAATAGACAGTGGGCCTCTTGGGATCCCAAGTTGGTGTGCTGAGTCCGGTGACCCAAATGACTCAAATCAGATTTTTGAAATTTTCATCACCATTATGGCTCACCTATTGACCACAAATATGTGTAGTGTTTAACATTATTTTAACTGGCTCATCTGATTTATGGGCATTAAACTTTAGTTCTAACTCTGTTTATTATACCTGGTTAATGGACTACATGCTGGATTTAGTTCATTATTTTATGGACTAAAATAACTTCCATTTAAATTATTTTTAAATTTGAAGGTTAAAGCCTTCCTCGATGATCCTACCACATTCCTCTATCCCCACTTCCAATATCAAAAGAGAGAACATGATAGAAGGACAATAACTATTGGTGGAAAAAAAATGTTGCAAATGGTTGCCAACAAACCCCCCCCCCCCCCCCCCCCCCCCCGCAGCTCATTACGACTTCATATTGGTGATATTTTTTCTTATCTCTTTAGACAGGAATATGCCACTAAGTCTAAAGTCCTGCTTCTTAAGTGCTGTGCGAGATTAGTACAGCTTTCCTGGGGCTTTGTGTGCTTAAAGGAAAGTAATGTATTTGACCAAATAGTTGGGGTTTTATGATAAAATATTGAATAGCAGGTCGCAAGGATAGAAAAGATGTCGGACCAAAAAGCATTCTAGTGCTCGAATCTACACATAAGGATCTGAAGTCTTTTAATCCCATTATACCAAATGCTGATACCTTCTAAAGGTGACCGGTATAAATGCAGCTCTGACTGTCAGGAAGTGTACCATCGAATACTGATTTTTCTGTCCTTTTGAACGTTTAGGATGATTTCCACTGTTCCATTTTCTCTTTTGTCCGTTTCATTCATACGTGGCATAATATGTGCCAGACGACTGAATGATTCCCAGTGACGCAGTTAAAAGGAGCTGGGAATATGAGCTCTCAGAAATTCTATAACGTTGCGTGCTGCTATTGCGTTAGGTACATTTTTATCATTCGAGTCAAAAATGGAGGTCATCTGGTAATTAGCTAGGGGGCGTAAACAGGCGAAGCATAATCTTTCTCACAATACAGTGAGATTGGCACACACTTTTGTCAAAGCTGCAATGTTATTTTCCTGTTCGCTGCAGATAAGGCATCAGCCGTCCAACAGGTTTGTGATATGCTTTGTGGTTATTCATTTTATTTATTTATTTATTTATTTTTTAAAAAATCTACTTTTATGGCCAGATATCAGCTTTTGGGGGGGGGGGGGGGGGGGGTAATGATAGCGTTTGCTCTTGCAGTATTGCAGCATTCTGCATTTACATATTTCACATATTTATCCCATAGGAACACTATCTCTGTCTGTTTAGTGCGCTAATATGTGTATCTGCATTCATATTTAAACATGAAGTAGGTGTGGATTAAATTGAAAGGGGTTTTTCTTTTTTTAAATAAATAGAGATGTTTTTAGTCCCGCTTACTCCGCTTGGACTATTACTTTTGTTTGTACCTACACATGATATTTTCGAACAATAGTTAGTTGGTACTATTTCTAAAAAAAACAAAAAAAACCCCCAAACCCAGTTGCCTAACTTATACCACAAAGACCCATAGTTCACGTTTCTTTCTGCAACACTTTCTAAACCAACAACAAACAATGAATAGTGAGCTTTCTTTTCATGTACGGTTGTGCTCAAGAATTTACACACCCCTTGCAGAATCTGCAAAATGTTGATCATTTGTAAACAAGTAAGAGGAATCATTGAAAATTGCATTTTGTTTTTTTTATTATTATTTAGTGCTGCCCCGAATACGCTACTTCACATAACAGATGTTTACATATAGTCCAGAAGACACAATAATAACTGAATTTACACAAATGAACCAGTTCAAAAGTTTACATACGCTTGATTCGTAATGCTCTGTGTCGTTACCTGGATGATCCATGACGGTTTTTGTGATAGTTGTTCATGAGTCCCTTGATTGATTGTCCTGAGCAGTTAAACTGCCCACTGCTCTTCAGAAAAATCCTCCAGGTCCTGCACATTCTTTGCTTTTCCAGCATCTTCTGCATATTTGACCTCTTTCCAACACGGGCTCTATGATGTTCAGATCCATCTTTTCACACTGAGGACAACTGAGGAACACAACTATTACAAAAGGTGCAAACATTCACTGACGCTCAAGAAGGCAACACGATACATTAAGAGCCAGGAGGATGTAAACTTTTTTGAACAGGATGATGGGTGTAAATTTTTATTTTGTCTTCTGGGAAACCTGTAAATATCTTATGTAGCTTCTGAAGGGCAGTACTATATGAGGGGGAAAAATAATAATTTGTAGCACTTATAGCTCTTTATATTTAATATGAATGCACATCTGTTAGCTGTTTTACCATAGTTTTACCACATTGTTCCATTCTACATAATTTTTTACTCCCATATTCCACAATTTTTTTTTTTTTTTTTTTTTTACTTTTTGTCTCCCATAAACTCCTATAGTGGGAGTTATTAGAATGTATAGGTTTACATTTAAAATGTACAATATACGGTTCATTACTGTAAACAATTCACAATTTGCAAGTAACCTTTATGCTTAAAATAGCAAAGTTTAAATAAAACACTTATATCTTCACCTGTAACTGTTATACATCAAATAGGAAAGGAGCGCACATGAGTTTTATCTATCTGTGCGTTCTTTATATTGAACGATGCTTCCATGAAGCACAAGAATGTGTAACTGCATACGTTCTGCGTTCAATGCGTCTGGGCTTGTGCGGCGCACAGCAACTCATCAGAGTCGCAAGATGTAATTAAAAGCATGCATCTCATCTCAGCTGTTACACAAGGGTGTGCTGTTAGATTAGGCTACAGACTGAAATATCACCCATGTGCCGTATAGCAAAATATAATATAAAATGTAAAATATAGTGCGGATGTTGGTTTTTTTTGCAGTGTTTCAACCTAGAAACCAGCACTGTGGCATGCTTGTTTTTATTTTAAATAGCTGCTCTGTACACTGCCAGTTCCCAGTGTAAAAAGCCACTATGATTCCAGCGTGTGTCTATGATCAAATATTCCATCAATCGAGTTTATAGGCATAGAACTACAGTTATGCTTCAAGGTTGAGAACCTGCGATAACCGATATTCAGCTGATTCTGTAGTGGTGGAAAGGTTAACGGGGACTTATGAAGTCATTTTGAATCCATGGAGAGGAGAAAGCGAGGTGTAATTATCTCCAAAGGCATCGCATTTCAATTTAGCACGTCTTGCATGGGTCAGGCACAGAAACCTTAAGTTGGCTGCGGTGCTTTTCACACGAATACTGTGTGTGTGTGTGTATGTGCATGAGTGCATGTGCGTGCAGGGCTTTGATGATCGTTCATGTCCGAAATAATGGACAAGTGCAGTCTGGGAGGGAAAATCCAAACACACCACAATACATATCCAGCGTTCGTGGCACATATAGACTGAGAGTAGTTGACGCCATTAGTGAGTACATGTTAGCAGCTCACTGCTGTTAGACACTAAAGGCCAAGTGGCGAGAGAAAAAAATGCTTTGTATAACTCTTATATAAAGCCTCAAGTAAATGCCAGCATTTGACAAAGGATGTCAAAAAAAATGGGAGGTACTAACTGGCGGACGTGTAACTTTTTAGGGTGGGTTTAGTCGACAATCGGTTCCAAATTTGGCGCGGATGCTTTTCTCTCAGGTGTTTGAACTTTAAAGAATTTTCTTCAAAACGCACAGTTGCAGATTTTTCACTGATTGAGGTTTACCAGGGGCCCTGTTACAGGAAATGTATTTTGGGGATATTTTCCAACTTATATTTTCAAGACTTGTTTACCTAAACTAATGTACACTACCGGTCAAAAGTTTGGAGACACTTGGCTGAAATGTTTCTCACGATCTTTAAAATCTTTCAATCTGATCGGTGTTGTAGACAAAAATATCATCGTGCCAACGTATTCGTTTCTTTCATTAGAAAACGAACATTTTATTTGCAAAAGAATTTTATTCTGAGTGAAATATTCCGAAAAGCAGCCAATAAGTGTCCAGCGTAGGTGGGAACTCCTTTAATACTGTTTAAAAAGCATCTCGGGGAAATTCCTCAAGTAAAGGCCAAGAATACATTTCTGGAAATTCTAGGCGAAAAGGGGGTCTACTTTGATGATGCCAAGATACTAAATTATTTTGATTTATTTTGGATTTTTAATCACAGCATAATTCCCATAGTTCCATTTGTGTTACTGCAGAGTTTTGATGATTTTATTATTATTCTAAAATGTATAGAAAAAATAAAGAACGTGTGTCTGAACTTTTGACCGATAGTGTATATAAGAAGTTAAATCTGTCTTTTTTTATTAATTATTTTTTAAAAAATGATTAAATAAGACATTTGAGTTATATTGATAATACAAGCAAATGATATACAGGAAAATGAGTTGCTCTTATTGCCTGTTATACCGCTCTTTATGGTATTTAGCTCCAAAATGATTGGCATGCTTGGTAATGATGGGTAAAACAAGTTGAAACGTCGTCTTTATGGATAATTAGCTTAATCTGAGAAAAATATCAGGGAACAAATGTCACTCCTGTATCGAATACTTTGTGCAACCTGCCAATTTAAAAGCACCGTGTCTTCTCCTAATGAGATCGGATAATACAGAGCAAGGAACCTCAGACCTCTGCTCAATCCACAATCTTTCCGGATCCTCCACAGTCCTCTGTTGTCGACTGTCTGCTTCAGCTCGCCTCACAGGCTTTTTTTTATTGAGGTTTAGGTCAGATGACTGAGATGTTGTCAGGCCTTGTTCAGTGTTGTGATCATGAACCATATTTGTATGGATTTGGTCGCATGTTTTGGATCATTGTCCTTCTGGAAGTTCTAGCCCTGACCCACTGGTAACTTCTTGGCAGAGGCAGCCAGATTTTTGTTTCAAGGTTCCTGGTACTCCATGGCTTTCATGGACATCATGTGTGTGACCACGAACGATACACCACACTATGTTTTTGGAGGAAAAGCTCCACAATGTCTCAGATCCCTCACCATACTTAAAAGTAGGGATTAGGTTCTTTACCCTCTCTTTAACCACTCTTCTTTTTGTATCAAACCCATCTCGAGTGTTTGTCATAAAAGCTCTATTTTTTTTTTTTGTCTCATCTGCCCATAGAACCCGATTCCAATCAAAATGTCCGCTAACGTTTTTTGTGAGCTTCTCTGGCACTCCTCCCAGATAGTTTGTTGGCAAGGAGGTCTAATTGTAGATTTGGAGACCTGGTGACCCCAAAATGCTGCCGCCATCTACAAATCTCCAACATTCTTTTTAATATTTGGTCCTTAATATTTAGTTTTCATAGCTTTAGACAAGTCCTAATATTTACTCGGTAGTGGCTTGTAAACGATGCCCCAAAATGTAGTTTATGCTTATTAATCATGAGAGGAAAGTTTCCACGAAGGAGGCTGAATCTGCTTATATGGCAAGAGTGTGGCGATTAAATGAATCATCACCAGGAGAGGCTGCTGACTGGTTTAAATCATATGTTCTAATCAAGGATGGATAATAGTAGCAGATAAAAAATGATGTTGAGCACGATTAGCAAACAAGCCACACACACACACACGATGTCGTTAAGATGTAAATTGCGCACATATGTATTCCCATCTAGATGCGAACGATCCGAAACATTCCTGTGATTAACGGTTTTCCCCTACGCATCTGTTCTCATATGAGGGGTCGGGATAAGAACAGCAGGATATTTTGATCCCGATAAGAACTTTTTCATTTCAACCTTGTCTTCTCATATATCAGAAAACAGATGACACTTTGACTCGGCTGTGAGATCCTCGGGTAGATTGTTTGCGACGCTGCCGAACCCTTTACCTACTGATGAAATCTGTACTCCATTTATCATTTGGTGAGCGAAAAGGTTGACACTGAGCGCCGTAATGGCTTCTGTCGTTCGCCTGTCATTGTACTCCCCAAAGTAACAATTCCTATTTGCTTAAGCCAAGGTGCAATCGAGCGTAAAGTGTACATGTCGTGTTGTCAGATTTGAAGGCGTCCTGTCGCGAGGCACCTACATGCATGTGTGCAAAGCGGCATGGTGCATCTCTTTAGGGCATTCACTTAAATGATTTGTGAACATCGAAGTGTTGTTTCGCACGGTGAGAGATTTTTTCCATCTTTGTGTTAAGCCAGCTGAAGCTTACAACCACGGCAGATTTTTTTTACCAAGGTGTAATGTGTTTCTCCTCAACAAATCAAAAGAGGAGTTAACATGGATATTCAAAGCAGTGTTTTTTTTTTTTTTGGCTTTCATATTTCCACTTTGCTCCCCCCCAATCATTTTGGGATAGAAAATGTATCAATGATTTGGATGTGTATGAACAATTGCTGGCTAGAATAAATATTCGTTAGGTCCTGGTGTATTGCTAATATAGATGGCAAGGTTTGGCGTGCCGTGCGCTCCGAGATGCTTTTCTGCTCACCACGGTTGTGAAGAGTGGTTATTTGTGCTGACTTCCTGTCCGCTCGAACTAGTCTGGCCATTCTTCTCTGATCTCTCTCCTCAACAAGATGTTTCCGCCTGCCCAGGAGACACCAGCAGCTTCTGAAATACTCGAACCAAAGTCACCGAGATCACGTTTGATGCGAACGTTAATAAAAGCTCGGACCTGTATGTGTGCGATTGTATGCACTGCACTACCGCCACGTGATCGGCTGATCGGATATCCGCATGAACGAGCGGGAGTGCAAGTGTTCCTGTTAATGTGGTCAGAGAGTGTGTAACATACACACAGTTATGGATGTCACGATACCAAAAATCTAGTAGTCGGTACCGATACCACCAAAAGTACACGATACTCGATACCAAAGTTGATACCACGGTGTGGTATGAAAACAAAATAAAAAAAATTTAATTAAGAACTCTCCTGCAGGACATCCTCCTCTGGCTGAGAGAGAGAGAGAGAGAGAGAGAGAGAGAGAGAGAGAGAATTTTAGTTATCAAACACTGTCTGACAATGAGTGGAGGTGCACTCCTAAACTCGTGCGTGCACACACCTTATACTCTGAATGCAAGCATTAGTTTAAATTCACTGACATGGTGGCAGGATAAAAAGATTTATTAAAAGCAAGAACATGTGAATAAATTATTAGTGAGATTAGGCTACATTTAGCTGACAGGACACGGGCTGAATGGCGATGCATGGTGGTCCGTTCGGAGGTAGTTTATAACATTCAATGTGTTAGCGTCATTAACAAATAACTGGCTATCGCTAACATTACATGGAGCATAACGTTAGCTGGTTTCACGGCTTCGCCAAATTCCAGGTGTTTCCTCGCTTTGTTTGAAATGAACGATAGCATCGGCTGCACACCGGAAACCGATACTAGCTTTCCTCTCTTTTTTTCCTCTCAACGAGTCGGGGCGGAGCTAAACTTATTAAGCTAAGCTAATCTTCTGTAGTTTTTCCCATGTGCTGCTAGGCGTTCTTCTTCTTCACCACTTGTGGACAGACTAAAACACTTGCGTGTATTTGCTGCCCCCATCAGGTCCGGAAGAATTGCAACCTCGGTATCTCCATTAGAAGTAGTAGTCATCCTTTTTGTCATTTTGAGAATTGTGGGTGAAGTGGTACAACAAGCGGACTTCCACAATCCACACTCGCAGCGGTATTTTTCAAACCCGCCCTCGAGTTAGTTCCAGTGTGTGAACACACGGACACAAAGGTATTTTTTTTTTCTTAGCCCGGTCCCATTTCTGCTTCCCCAATATAGCTGACTAAATCACCTCACCGTTTAACAAACAAACAAACAAACAAAAAAAGAACAAGCTGCTCAGTTGTGGCTTCTAAAAGTGAATCAGAGAGCTGATGTGTAATTACACACGCAAGATCATATAATTACGAGTGAATGAAATCCCCAGATTTCCAGCATTCCAGAAGGTTTTTTTTTTTTTTTTTAGCTCTCTTGTAGAACAAATACACTTTCTTTTTAACCTTTTAACCTTTTTGAAGTGTCGATCCACACCTGCTCCATCAATCTCGCATCCAAATGAAGCGTAAACGCCCTAGAAAGCCTTTCAATTCCCACACTTGTTTATGCTCTCTACAGCGATGTAATGATCGCGTGGCCTGTATTTACAAAGTAAGGTGTTTGTAAGGTAATGATACTCATTACACCAACATGGAGTAGCAGGAAAAAAAAAACTTAAATACACTGATTACTCAGTGTCCCACTGTTTAATGTCACTTTTTAAGCGAACTGCATTTTAATGTTTTGGGATGTGAACACAGCGTCGCCTCTACCTGAATTATTCCACACTGTGTTTGTGTACCATGTATATGAAATACAAAGTGATAGATAGATAGATGGATGGATGGATGGATAGATTGATTATAGAATTGTGCAACACAAATGACACCATCTGTATCTGCTTAGCTCCAAATATCTGTATCTTTATTCAGATTTAAAGCTAAAGTGGGAGTGGCCTAAGGTTTCCTATCTTTTTTTTTGTGAATTCATAATTGTTCTCCACCAGATATGTATGCATTTTTTCTTTTTTAAAATCCTGCCTCATACAGTTATTTGTACCCGCACGCAATATTTTTGAACAAATTTAGTGGTTTGTTTTCTGTAAATAAAAACAAACTCGTAGCAAAATTTGAACCAAGGATGAATGAATGAAAGCTGTAAATGCGTTGCACAGTACCCAAGGTTCACTTTCTTTCTCCTGTGAGTAAAAAAAAACAAAAAACCTCCTTGCTCATGCCACTTTTTTTTTTTTGTCACATCTCGAGCAATCGATGTCCAGAAGCATGTCTCTAGCTTCAACCAGATGCCATGCGAACCTTTCTGACAAGCAAGAAAATAAAGAGAAACAATAGTGCATCTTCTATTTGTGTCTGTATTTGAATCTATTTACAGATAAATATAGATGGATGGATAGAGAGAGAGATGGATGGATGGAGAGAGATGTGGAAAAAATTGTATTGTCATTACTGAGATGAGAATTAAGCTGATACTAGAGGCTCACGCACTAGAACACCCACCAAAGCGCACGAAAAGACAGAAAGCACATTTGTCATATGCTATGTCAGCCAGCTGGTTCTTTCTACCCGTCATGATCTCGCTCTCCCCTGGCGACAGTCACATTGTCTCTGTGTGCATTACAAGGCCTTACTCTGTCATTCCGCCTATATTCATCATTGACATTTTGCCTGGTTTCTTGTTTATGCCTTCGCGCCTCTGCATTATTCGGATACCTGTATATTTATGCCCATGCCTGTTTCTGGCTATGGGTCTACATTTTCTGTGTTTGTGACACTACCAGTGCAGCTAAATCTACACATTACAGAAAATAGATTCGTTGTACGCTTGGTCAGTGAGCCAGTTATTTTATTTTGAAGCTAAGCAGGGTTGAGCCTGGCCAGTACCTGGATGGGAGACCTCCTGGGGAAGACTAAGGTTGCTGCTGGAAGTGGTATTAGTGAGGCCAGCAGGGGGTGCTCACCCTGTGGTCAGTGTCGGGCCTAATGCCCCAGTATAAAGATGGGAAAACTGTACTGTAAAAACAACACCGTCTTTCAGATGAGACGTTAAACTGAGATCTTGACTCTCGGAGGTCATGAAAAATCCCAGGACACTTATCGTAAAAGAGTAAGGGTATAACCCCGGGGTCCTGGCGAAATTCCCCCATTGGGCCTTCTCTATCACCGCCCCCTAATAATCCCCATCCCTGTATTGGATACATCACTCTCTCCGCTCCACTAATATCTGGTCTGTGGTGGGCGTTCTGGTGCACTATGGCTGCTGTCGCATCATCCAGGTGGATGCTACACACTAGTGGTGGTTGAGGAGACCCCCCCCCCCCCACCCAATACAATATAAAGCGCTTTGAGTGTCTAGAAAAGCGCAATATAAATGTAACTAACTAGCTTATTTTTACTGCTGAAATATTGACACCAGATTTATAGGTGAAGACATGAGCCATAGAGGTCTGTACTAGATGAATCGGTTAGCCCTGTGTATCAGGAGTGTGTACGCTACAATATTTCTGATACCTAAACCGATACACCTTGAGTATCCGCCAATACTGATACCCTTCTCGTATTGTTTTCTACCAAGCTTTTCTTTTTTCTTTCTTTTTTTTTTAACTGAAACACTTTCATACAAACTTATTTATACTGTCAACATAATATTTATAATGAGTATAAAGTGTAATAACAACAACAACAAAAACTTCCACTTCCAAAATACATTACTTTTCCATATCCAATTCCAATGTTTGTCGCTCATTACAGGATCCGATAACTGTTGTATATTTTCTCTGATATCTGTTTACTGTTATTTGCTGCTATCAGCCCAATATTAATACCGGGTATCTGATCCGTGCTGTCTATACGCAACATAAATGAAAATATATTAAAAAAAATCTGTTTAATCTGTGTTCTTGAACCCAATATGATCAAGGGATGTAACTGAGCATGTAAATGTTTATTTGGAATGAACAGATAATGTGTTCTAAACAGATACAAATATAGATACGGGTAAGAGAGACCACTATGTTTAGTTTAGTTTTGTGTTTTTGCCAGAAAGCTCCACATATGCATCAGGACTGGGATCCCATCGGACACAGCTAAAATGTTTTGACTTTCGTGTGGTTATAAGCGTGCAGTCAGAGATGAAGCTTGTGGGACAAAGATAGACCACGCTCATTAACGTGAATGCTAACGTGTTATCCTTAGTAACTGCCTGGTCAGGGTCGTAGTGGTTTAAATTAGTCTACTAGTTTGTTTATATTTTGAGAATTAGAACGAGTTACATTTGTTGGAAAGTGTCACAGGGAGGTACAAACAACAATAAAACAAAAAAGAAAAAACCCGTACTCACCCTAATCCACACCCACTTCTGTTTTAAATACAAATATTTGGAGTACTAAACAGATACAGATCGTGGCATTGCGTTTACACCCCTACTAGAGTATTTTTGTTTCTTAATTACTGATAACATGGTTTGTTTTGTCGATTTTTGTGCTCTTGCCCCGTCCTTGTTGTCCCTTTGGGTTAGGTGACACATTACCGTCACAAACACTCCAAATGGCACTTTTGCAGCTTTCTGAAGGGCAGTGATCAAATTTATTCCCCAACCATTCCCACTACTGTCTCTTACCAAGTTTAAGTGTCAGTAGCTTTCATTCTTCATACTGGCAACATCTGCACTGCACAGAGTTCATAATGCATAAAGTCTCCCAGAGGACGAGTTTGTTGCTGACTGTGCTAAATTCTTTAAAGTGTGTTTGGGGATGCTAAAAGCTGCAGTGATAGATTAGGCCATTTACCCTAAGCTGCAATTTTTCATTGTACTACTGTATATGCTTCAGAATGGTCGGGACAATTTAGCATACACTCTTATTTCAAGCTTGAAATTGTCTTAGGTTTGTTTGTTTTTTTTTGTTTTTTTGGAGATGATTTTGCTTATTTCAGGCTTTTATTTTTAGAATGAAGTGAACTGTTAAGTTTGGAATCAGTGGAAATGTCCACAAATGGGTGCCTTTTTTTCTTCTTCTTTTTTCTAATAATGTCCTAATAACCCATATTTTAGATATCCCGACATGCTAAGAGATATTTTTTTTTGCAGGGCTTCGTATGCAACTGTCGGAGATGGTGAGAAAGTCGATTGCTTCTTAGCTTGTGACTAGTTCCCAGCGTCATTACTAATTGCCAAGTCAACCAGCCATTGTGCACCTCTAAATACAGCTGGGGAGGCTTTTTATTTAAAGAACTGTGCGTTAAGGAAGACCTTTAGGATCACCCTGCTGAGAAACTATCGATCGGGTTGAGTAATTTAAAAGGAAGCGAACGTGCAGAAAGTCACTTCATCTGAGCCGAGGTCTACAGTCGCATCCATTTCCAGGCAATGCTCATTCTGTACCGCCTAAAAGCCATCAGTTTTTCCATTACAGACAGCAGTCGTGGTGGTCTCGGATGGATTTTTGCTAAAATCCTGCAGAGAAATAAACTGTCGGTCCGTCCTGGTGAGTACATAACCGCTAGCTTTGCTCAGTTATTACTTCGCTCAGAATTCCATATAAAGGGTGGACACTTGAACAAAAATCGTACTCAGATTTGAAGCTCAAAGTGGGCGTGGCCTAAACCAGAAGGGGGATTAAATATGGACTTGCTTGTACATAGACATGGTATTTTCTTACAGATTGAGTAGGTTCTATTTCCCAAAATATAAACAATGCACCTATTACGCTTTTCCAAATATTACCTTTCATGTAGTGTGTTGTAGTTTAGTGTAAGTTTCAAAAATCCAAGAGCACGACAAACGGAGTTATTGACTCCAAAAAGAAAGACTCGATTCTGAACAGCTGAAACGAGTCATCAGTAATTCCAGACTTACTTCCTGTACTAACAGGAACCTACGTAGGTTTGCAACAAAAAATCCATCTCTGGTCTTCATTGATTATTCATTAAAGATGGGGCCGTACCCACTTTTTTTTCATTGGGTATATTTTCTACCGAGTGTTCCAAATGCGTAGTTTTGAGTTGCATATGTGTACAGCCAATGCACAGCTGTTAGCCTGTTAGCTGTTTGCCCCTGCTAACCTGCTAACTCGCGTTTTTGTCAAGCTACATATAAACTTACCCCTGAGAAACCGTCCTGTTCTCGCCGTGCTTGCGAAGGTGGTTCCGGTTGATCTTCTGAGGTATCGGTATCGGACTCGGGGCTCAAATTGACGAGGTAAAATCGACATAGAAATTCAGATACGGTCGTGGTTGTTTCCTTTCTGACACGCTCTGTAAGCGGTAGACCAATCAGAGCATAATAGGCTCTCTGAAAGGAGGAGTTTCGAGTGAACGGATCCTGGAACACTTTGCGACACAGAGGAAAAAGAGGCGACGCTGCAGTGTAAATTATGAGAATATTAAAGTGTTTTTTGACCTCGGGTGCGGGTAAACCTATCGTACGAGACATCTGAAACAAACTTGGGCACGTTTAAAAAAAGCATAACAGGTGCACTTTAAACCACAGTGACCCTGACCGTGCAGTTACTAAAAAGGTACCATGTAAATGCATCTCGCAGTGACTCATGTTTCACATTTAGAGCACATTATCTGTTCGTTCTGAATAACGTATTCGTATTCAGTCACATACCTAATTCATATGACGCGTCCTTACAAACGGGGGACTCGTGAGATAATGTTTGGAGGTCGAAGTGACATAAGGGTTAATTCTAAATCAAGAGTAGAAGAACTCCAGGGCATTTTGGTCTCAAGGAGAAAATCGAATCGGGCTGGCGGAGTTCACGCGCAAACCCAGAGGTCTTGTAGAGGTTTAAATTTGTTCACTGTGTAGATTGGGTTGCATTGTTTGTTTCTATTGTTCTAATTCCGAGTTCATTAACCCTGCTGAAAAGCAATTTCGCATACCCAGAGCACCTAGAGTAAGTGCTGTTCTTAGTCTGGGTCAAGTAATTATATTCAGGTCAGCTCCGTACATTATCTGAAGAACACCGCCTCAGCTCAGCTTGGAAAAAAAAAATATATAAAATGTCACATTACTAAAGATAGTCTTCCATCAGCGGTTTGTTAGACGGTAGCCTTGCAGCTTTAGTACAGCTGGTTGATAAAAGGTGGGCTGCTAGACTGTTTAGCAGTTACTTATAATGAAGCATTCATCGAATGACACGGCTTCTCTTTGAGCAATTGTGATATTTTTGTCAAGTGTATTTTTAAACCTGATGTCACTATTAGTTCCTGCAACATCGACAACAAAAACCACATTCTTAACTGCTTCATGGACCTGCAAACGGTTCTTATACCACACATAGCACTGGATGTCGGATTTTTATTTCAATGCAATAGCATAATACAGTTTATACCTTCTCTGATATGATTGGTCAGGTGATGTCGGTTTATTTTCCATTTCAGCTGACTGCAGGGCAAATCACACGTTTACATTAACACGCTTGGTCTAATACGTTATGGTTACTATAGAAACCGCTCTTTCATGAACTTGTACGGTGGGCGCTGTACTTAATCTACGCTTAATAATTGACTGTTAAAAACTAGCTGCAGTGTAACTAGGTAAAACGTGTCATCTTCGATATTGTAACGTCTTCTGTAACGGGATGCCGGTTTAGCGTAGTGGAAGGAGTCTCCAGTGTGAGCGCTTTTGTAATAGTCAAAGGAAAACGCTTCCTTTACGGGTTCCACCACGGGGAAATTCTTTAAGATCTAGGGCTTCGGGATTTCTTTGTAACAAACTGTATTTATTTATTTATTTATTTATTTATTTATTAAAGAGGGGGGGGGAAGAGAAGGTGGTGAAGGAACAGCTGTTATGAGTGATAACAGGAGCTAACTTTTGTGGACGGTCCACAACATGAAACGGAACTGTAAACTGAGGGGAAAAAAAAACGATGATGTGCTGCTGCTTACTAAATAAGAATGGATGACGGAAGTGGAACCCGATGTGATCGGTAGACCGGGTTGTCTACTAATTGTAGGGTTGGCGGTTCGATTCCCGGCCCACGTGACTCCACATGCCGAAGTGTCCTTGGGCAAGACACTGAACCCCAAGTTGCTCCCGACGGCAAGCTGGCGCCTTGCATGGCAGCTCTGCTACCATTGGTGTGTGTGAGAATGGGTGATTGACAACCAGTGTAAAACGCTTTGTAGAACCGCTAAGGTTAAAAAAGCTCTATAATTGCAGACCATTTACCATGATCTCCTGCGTCACTGGTGTGCTTCCTGATTTGCTTTTCTGATCACCACGGTTGTAAAGAGTGGTTACTTGAGTTACCGTGGCCTTCCTGTCAGCTTGGACCTGCCTGGCCATTCTCCTCTGATCTCTCTCATCAATAAGGTATTTCTGCCCACAGAACTGCTGCTCACTGGAGGTTTTTTGCACTATTCAGTGTAAACCCTAGAGACGTGTGTGTGTGTCAAAATCCCAGGCAATCAACAGTTTGCGAAATATTAAAACCCGCCCCGTCTGTGTTTCAGTCCTGGAATGGACATGCATTCTTCTGAAGAAAAAAAAAAAGCTGATATGTGACTAATTAACAGCGTACTGGCATTCTTTATCAAGTCTTTAACCTGATTTACCTCACAAGCTGAATTTCCTCTAATGTTATGTGCTTAGGAAACAGTCTCATTTCACTGAGGCAGGCAGTTGCTCACGGAGTGTCAGGGAGTCCCCGGACCTGTGTGTGTGTCTGTGTGTGTGTGTGTGTGTGTGTGTGTGTGTTGTAAACCGCTGCACTAATGGGCAATCCCAGTGTGCGACTGCACAGTTCAGCACTTTGACATTGTGTTTAAGAGAGCCCCGATGTTTGATCAACAACTTGTTTTTCCCTCATTTGATCTCGACTCCCTCATTCTTTCAGCAATTTAGGCTTGTGCTGTATGCGTTCGTTTTTTTTTTTTCTTCTTTTTTTCCCCCCTTCTTCTTCTTCTTTTTTTTTTTTCTTCAAGGCGTACAGTTTCCATGGTAACTGCTGCAGCACTTATGGTGGAGGGAGGAAGCTCAGAGGAAACTTCTGCTCGAGTCGCCTCAAAATTTGCAGTCCGTATTTGCGTGGGTTGCCATTCTTGTGAGAATATTTATTAGAGAAACACCATTTCTGTTCTTGTTGTTCTGGTGCTGAACTTTACCGAGCACAGAGAGCACATGCGGACTGTGAGGCGTGAGAGCAGGCTTGAAATTAGAAAGCGCACTTATTTTCAACCGAGCTGCCAAAGGCTTCGAGTTGTACTTTTTATTTATGGGTCAGTTAATGAATTATGGGTTAAACAGTATGTCAGCTGTTTATGGTTGTTGATGTGGGTGTAAATATACACACTCTATAGAACAGGAGTGTCGAATAATATGCGGTAAGCCACGAAAGGGCGTGTAACAGTGATTTATTTATTATTTTTACTTTTTTTTATGACGTGGAGAAGAACAAACAATTCTTCCACCATGCAATGTAGTCTGTAAGTAGTAAGCTTTTGTTGCTAAGCAACATAACCCGACAAATATTAGGGTATTCTGTGGACAGAACAGTGGTTTAAGTGTAACCGTTTTATTGAATTACATCGAAGCCGCTATAAAAAAAAAAAAACGAACACTGCTCATCCAATCCGATTTTAGAACCGAAGATATTCAGTATATAACATTAGCCCAATCTTAAGTGGGTGTGACCAAATTACCGCAAGTTTTGTAGACCAATGACACATGAACAACCTCTTAAATGTATTCGTTTATCAGCATTTACATTCTGAATGAAGCAAATGAACAGATTTCAAATCATCACCCCAAAAAACCAACACATTTTCTAAATTATATATCAATATAAACGAAACTATAACTGAAATGGACTTTTTTGGTTTTAAGTGTCATCACGCTACATGAAATAGACCATCATTTTAAAGTGAATGCTATAGATAAAAATCTAGAAAAAACTTTTTTTAATGTAAAAGTTATGATTGAATAAGTATTTGCCCCTGTTGCTTTGAAACCCCTTTTGGAAAGATGTGGTTACAATGTCAAACCTTTTTTTAGCTTGCTAATGAACAATTAGTGTTCACTAGCATGTTTTGTAAGTAGCTGAACTATGGGTAAAAAAAACAACAACGAAAGCTTGGAATTCCTACTCGGGAACTCTTGGGACGGTCTCCTGAACCCCGAGTTCAGTAAGTGACATCAAATCAACATGGCTGCTCACATCATCAGCAGTAAACAAAGTAGCACAGGTTACCTTTAACATGAGCTTACGGTCAAATTCTCTCTCTTGCTTTCACTTTATTTCAACAGTCCAACTTTCATTCCTTGACGTTTAGTAGACCATCAACTTGTTCCTTGAAATTGGCGTTGAGAATCCGCTGCTTCACGACAGTTTCGCGTTGGTTTTAGAGCGTCTATGTTGGACTCTCTGAATAAAGTGTTACCTAATATTTTTATGCTACTTGTAATTCATACGATAAATCGATGTCCTTGTTGGCATGGAAACATTTTTGTTAGGGAAATGAAAGCTATTTTCTTAATCATGTAGCGTATAGATTGTGTGGGAGGCTTCTTTAATGAAGGAATGTTAACAAATGTGTTCTTGGAATATAATAATAACTCAGCAGGAGAACAAATTCAGAGAGCACTAAAGCACCCTGTCGCATTTTCCGCCCGCTTTAATGCCTGCCTTAATAGTTGTACAGCTGTCTGAAGTAGTCTTTGATAGAAATCTACATAGAAGCTCTGATAAGAGTGTTTCAGGCCAAGTTATCAACATGCCAGGCTTTTCAGTGTATAGAATTTGTCCCATTTGTTTTTTTTGTTGTTGTTTTTGTTTTTTTATTAGCCTAGTAGTGTGTGTGATCGAGGTAGAGCAAGATAATGCCACGCTCTCAGACAGGTCAAGCTGATTGTGGTGCCAGGACATGGAAAAACGAACAGCATGGTGCACTTAAACCTTTTTCCTACTTGTTTTGTGCTACTCTGCGCTCCCCTCTGGACGTGTGTCAGGAGGCCGGGCCAGCACACGTGATTCATGCTAATGAGCTGTCATGCTGAAATGGATGGTTTAACACTGGCAATTTCTAAATGAAATTTACAGCTGCATGCAGATTGTGATGCCATTTTAAAAAAAAAACAAAAAAACAAAACTATGCGTAGAGTGCTCCGTTCCAAATAGTCGCAGAGAGGTTTGGTCAAAAGATTGCTTGCTCATTTGTTATGCTATCACTGGATGCCAGGAGTTGGGATGGAAAAGATGAACGTCTTTTTCATGTGAGATGTTTGTCAGCTCCCCCCTGCTACTCTCTGAATTTGCAATGATTTGAAGCAAACCATTAAAATGGCTTTTTGATAAACGGTTTTGAAGTCGAACCCATGAAGACAATTGAAAGGTTAGAGAATAATTGGGCCGGGATCACACAATACCGCTTTTTCTCTCAGAGTAACAGACCCAAAAGAGGTATTGAAAAGTCGGATATTGATTTGACTTTGTCATGTGGAACGAAGAGTGTGGTGGGGGTGGGGGTGGTGGTAATAAAATATTACGTATATAAAAAATAGAAATGTTTATTTTATTTTAAGCGGTGCATGAAACACCAAACTGATGATGAACGGACTGTAATTGTTTCCAGCTGAAAATACGGCATTGGGAGTTAAGCCTTGTAGTGGTTTATCTGACTGTCAAGCTTAATCATCAGATCTATCATCTGTAGGGATGTTTTGTAGCTCAGACAGGGACAAATGAGTAAAAACCTGATGTATGGAGCCACCCAGAACATGTGAAATAATACACACGTATTACTGTATCCATTATGAGTATTTGAATATCCTTTGTGCTACCGTATGTAGAAAGTAGTCTTACCTTCTACTAGGCTTTTCTCCTCACAAAGAATCCAGCTCTGCCTCAGCAGCCAGCAGAGACAGCATGTGGAGTCGTCTTTGTCTCATTTTAGTCCGGAGTTTATTTGTAATCCGACCCATTAGGCAAAATGAACGTTCTTTTGCCTTCTTGTAGGTTTTCCTTTCATCGACACTTAGTGTGGTTATCCATGTGTTCTTTTTTTACTTCAGCTAAAAACATGTAGGACTTCACTGACTGCTCATTAGTTACAAATTCAGACTCGCACACCAATAATATTTACGAATTTATTTCAGTTTCTTTGACCTCACAGTCTTTGGAGCATGTTCTGTGTATCATGGTGTGTGTGTGTGTGTGTGTGTGTGTGTGTGTGTGTGAGAGAGAGAGAGAGAGAGAGATAGAGAGATGGCTAATGGCCTAATCATTCACTTCAAATCTATGCTCATTGATGGCCCCCTAGTGGCCAGGGCACCTGGGCATGTGCCCAGTAGACCAGGTCTGTAATCTGTCCCTGATCTGGGATATTTCCACAACATCTGTGTGGATTTGCTGCACTCTTCCACTGCTGTACATTAGCCAGCCTTGTGTGATGCACGATTGGCCCCCTACTGCTGTTGATTAAACTGGGGATGAACTGTGCGTTCATTGGTTATAAATAACATATTCAGCGCTGAATAACATAAATCCGATCTGCCATCTCGGCTCTTGTTAGGGATTTAGAGATTCTCTGATAAACGATATCGTGAAATCTGGAATAGGCCTTGCGCATACATTGTAGTGTCCTGTGCATCATCGTGAATCCCAGAGTGGCGCAGAATTGGTGTGAAAGCCCTCTCGCATGCTCACAGTTTGATGACTTCTATTGTACAGTATATGGGTACATCATCCCAGAATTGCTGATAGCAATCATTTTAATACAGCCAATCCCTAGAATGATGTCCACGAGGGGAAATTGGAAGGAGTGAATCACCCTCTGCAGACAGAAGTCTGAAAACATATCAGTATATCATGCCTTTGCTTCAGCTGAAACCAATATTTTATTAACTGCAGTATCAACATGGTGATGGTTGGGGAAGAAATCTGACTGGAGGGGAAAAAAATACAAAAAAAAAAAAAAAAACCAGCAGATGTCCATTAGAAGTAAGAAGCCTCATGTAGGTAAATAGTTATCGCTGTCTAGTAGAAACATTGCCTTGATTTTTGCATCGTCCCTTTAGGGTATAGCCTGGTAATAAGGACCCAAGTAGGGATATTTATTATTCTGAATTCTAGCACTTTGTTGTTTAAGACAGGACTGCATGCATCAGTTAAGTTTTCCTACCAAAAAAAAAAAAAAAAAAAAGGATTCAGAAATCAATCAGAAGGCAGGTCTGGCCGACTGATGACCATCATCCCCTTTTCAAATCGCATTAGCTTTACTAACCTGAGGAAATGGAGGCTCGCATTAATACAGTAATAAACAGAACAACACCAACAAAAGCCAAGAAGCTTAGTCAGAGTCTCATGGAAATTGATCAGAGAGCCACATGGGACTATTCTTTGGAACAAGAAATTGCTTCGACGGGAACGTTCTGTATAGGCACTCTTAAAATCATGCGTTCAGTGCATCTGCTCTTATCTGCCTTACTTACAAATACTACTTATTGTTTCCTGCATGCCACTATACTCTAGACCACACTCTTGCCCCAGTAACCTGACAGCTCATGCTCTGACAATACACAGTGCAGAAATTCACATTATCAAAGTTGTTGAAACAGCCTTCACTATGGGTGACTGGTGATTTCATTACAACCATAGCTTGAAATATTACAAATATTAGCCGGACACCCTAAAAGCAAAGCTAGGTCTGTACACATGTAATGGAAAGCCACTGTTTGTATTTGTGTCTGTCTATTTAGTTGGTCAAATATTCATATCTGTATTCGGATTTTAAACTCGACACAAGTGGGGTCTTAAAGTCCCCATGAAATCAAAATGGAAGTTTTATGGCTTTTAGTATGAATAATTTAGCCTTAAGTTCAGCTATAAGCTAGTGTGCTCGAAAACAATGACAAAATTCACATTTAGAAGATATATGCATTCAAAAATGAGTCTCTCTACCACCAATATGAATCAACAATTATAATGACAACAATTATAAGGACGTCTAGTAAGGGGCGGCTGTGGCTCAGGTGGTAGAGTGGGTGGTCCACTAATCGTAGGGTTGGGTTGGCGGTTCGATTCCCAGCCCACATGACTCCACATGCTGAAGTGTCCTTGGGCAAGACACTGAACCCCGAGTTGCTCCCAATGGCAAGTTAGCGCCTTGCATGGCAGCTCTGCTACCACTGGTGTGTTTGTGTGTGTGTGTGTATGAATGGGTGAATGAGACACAGTGTAAAGCGCTTTGGATAAAAGTGCTATATTAGTGCGCCATTTACCATTTAGTACGGCGTAGCTGTAAATCTGTGAGGTAAACTAAACGCTATTGGCTATTTAAAAAGGGGGGCGGAGGCACTTGATATGTCCCGTCCTGACTTCCCGTTTCAGTGAAAATGATGTTAACACGTTGAATAACGGCGCACGTTTCAAGGCACTTCACTGGGACTTTAACCAGAAGGTACCGGCAGTATGGCGTGTGAATTCTGGCTCTGATGTTTTCTCAACCTCAGCTACATCACTCAAGTGACCTCTTCAAGGTCGCGAACTGTTATAGTCAATGTTATCAATTTAAAAAAAAAGGGCTAATATATCTGTTGTTAAATCTAAAGCAAATATATGTAGCAAATGTGTAGCATAGCCTGAAAAATGTGTTCATTTGTTTACCGTTCATGCTGTGAGCAGCCATTTTGGTTTGATATCGCTTGCTGAACTGGGGGTTGAGAAGACCATCCCGTGTTTCCCAGTAGGGGGGGCATTTTCTTGTTTTTTTTTTTTTTTTTTTTTTTTTAGTAGTCAGATGTCTGATATTTTTAGTTTTAATTGAACGTCATTACATTTAACTGCTTGGCAATATGCAAGAAACTTATTTAGCAGGTAGTTGTGTGAATGAGGAATGCAAGCCTGAATCCTGGGCGTTTCATAGGTTAAATGTAATGAATTCAATAAACAGGCCTTCAACAATTTGAACTGAATGTTGCCAAATAGGTCAGGTAGAGGTACGCAACTCCAGCGTTATGATAACACAAGCACTATGTAATGGAAGAGAGCAGGACAAAATGCAACTTAAAAACCAGATGAGCTTTAACATCAAGCCATCCAAACCCCCTTATTTGTTTAGTCTAATTTCTATTTATTGACTTTGCCTGAGGGAAGCCCAAAGGGGTCTGTTTTTATTGACTTGTTTTTCTTTTGAGATTATTTTGGCAGGTGAGAAAATGCTCAGTTGAACAACTGTTGCATGATGAGCTGTTAAATGGGGGGGCAAATGCCTTGCATTCACGGTGGACTGTACTTTAATAAAATAGCCAGTGTGTAATACTTGGAAGACCGTCGGTGTAGAGGTACTTGAGTTTAGAGAGTGTTAGTGAATGGGTTTTTTTTTTTTTTTTTTTTTTTTTTTATCACCCGGACAGAAGGTAAGCGTGGGAAACCCTTCGAAATGAGAGTTACAGAGCAGAGCAAAGTCAGATCATATACATAGAAGGAATTTAGTCAAGTGGAAATAGCAGGCTTACCTATTTCAAAGGGCTTCTTCTTCTTCAAGGTACTCCTTCCAATTTTGCACTTACATTTTGGTTAATGTAGGGGATTTGTGGTTTGAAATGTTCACAGTATGATAACCAGTGTTGGGTAAGTTACTCAAAAACATGAATGCACAAGAGATGAATAATTACTACTTTAAAATTGCAATTTGATTATGTTTAATTACAATTAGATTACTAATTACTTCACTTTCAAGTTACTATTAAATCTACAAAAATACACTACAAAGTGAAACTCGTAGTTCTTTGAGTAATTCTAGCACGCGTCAGGGTATGACCTGGTCAGAAAAAGTTGGATTTATTATAAAACACGCCTCGGGTGTTGTGAATGTTTGTAGGACTACCAGACTGATACAATATAAAACTTTTCTATTTTTGCCATGCAAAGTACATTCTTTCCTCATGCCCTGTTCATATCCAGTTCACATAAACTGGAACTCCTAGATATTTGCTCACCTTGTTTTCCTGCTCAGAATGAGAGGATGTTACTGTTTCAGTTTCAAACCATTTACTGGTTTAAAAAATAAACTGAAAAAAATCGACGTATATTAATTTTTCCTCACACTGACTGTGTGAGCTAGCGTTTGGCAGAATTGGGAGACTGTCAGCCAATAAGACACGAGCGTTTCCACGTATTTTCCTGTAAACCCGTTGTGATTGGTCTCACCTCCGTTCACTGAAGATATAACGTTACAACACCGCCGTCTTCTTTTTCTGATGTTCAGTTACGTAGTGACAAACCGCTCCAAGTGGAGAATTATTCAGGGCTAAAAAGAAAATCTTCGTGGTTATAGCCCCCAGTGCCCAGGCCAGGTTACGCCCCTGGCAGCCGCACAGAACGTGATGCATTGTTAAAATGCGTTTTTAGTTACTATTGTTTTCTTAGCAATAAATGTGTAACGCAAGTAGCGTACTTTTATTAACATCAGTAACAGTAATCAGATTATATAAATGTAAACTGTAACGCATTACTGCGTTATCAGAAAAAGTCATTAGAGTAACGCATTACACCCAACTCTGATGATAACCTAGTCTAAAAATATCATGGTTTTCAGGGTATCATTGAATTAATCAACCAGTGGTGGTGAAAAAGTAAAGAAAATATTTTCTTAAGAAATCTTTGGAAATTGTTTCTTCTTTTTCTTCCTTCTTTCTACTTCTTCCGTCTTCTTTCTTCTTCCTTTTCTTCCTTCTTCTTGCTTCTTCATTCTTCTTCATCCTTTTCTTCCTTCCTCTTCCTTAGTCTTCTTCCTTCCACCTCCTTCTTCTTTCTTCTTTTCTTTCTTTCCTCTTGTTGCTTCATTCTTCTTCTTTCTTCATTTTCTTCTTCTTCCTCCTTCCACCTCTTTCTTCTTCTTCTTCTTCTTCCTCCTTCCACCTCCTTCTTCTTTCTTATCCTTTCTTCTTCTCCCCCAGTTTTTGTGAGTCTGTGCTCACTGTAGAGTCAGATTTATGTTCTTGGTGGCAGGAAATGAACCCAATGTGATCTTCTGCTGTTGTAGCCCATCTGCCACAAGGCTCATTGTGTTGTGCGTTCTGTGATGCTTTTGTGCTCACTACAGTTGTAAAGAGTGGTTATTTGAGTTACCATAGCATTTCTGCCATCTTGAACCAGTCTGGCCATTCTCCTCTGCCATCAGCAAGGCATTTTGGCCCACAGAACTGCCAACTCTTAAAGTACAGTACAAAGTACAAAGTACAAAGACAGTGGCGATGCCGAGAAGTGGCGTACTGAGGGGGAATGAGGGGGAGAAAGGAAATGCATTTTAATTCGTATTAAAAAAAAAAAAAAAATCAGTGGTGAGGTAATCGTACACAGTGACTAACCGTGACACTGTAACAACTGTTGTGATTTTTATTTTTTTCCCCCAGAATCGATTTGCTGTCCACCAAGCCCACTGGCAATGGATCTCTGAAAGCACATGCTGTTGGTGGATGTATGATACACAAGAAGCTCACTTACAGTGATGGATGAGACCACAAAGCTCAAATCCCTAAAATCTTTTCCCCTCTTGGTTTCTCTTTCAGGCAACACTTCACTTTCTATCGTTCGTACATTTTCTAGTTCTTTTTGGTAGGCCTGGCCCTCAACTGGAAGAATTATTCTTTAATGCCTCTCTCTCGCGTTCTCTCTCTCTCGCTAGCTCTCTCTCCATCATCAGAATGAGGCATGTGACAGGATTTACACTAATTGCTATAAATGTAACCTGTGAAAGTGCTCCTCTCATGTTTCGCCTCTCTCATTAGATGGTTTCGCAGATAGGCCCTTAAAATATGCTTGCCTCCTTTTAGAGAAATCTATGAGCCTGTGTCTGGGGCGGTATCGCGGTTATTAGTAATAAAAACAAGAAATACAATAAATCGCGGCCCGTACGCAGAGGTAGTTTTTCAATCCGAAGCACCATCAGGTCATCGTGGTCACTCAAACACCTCGAAGTTATTTCGGATCGTTGTCCTTTGACTGATCACTGCGCCCTATTTACCAGCTCACCTGTCAGCAAGACGTGGCATTTGGTCGAGACGTGAGCCGCTTCTTCTGCGGCCTGGTGCACAGTTGCTTGCCTCCGAGCTGCAATCGTGGATCATTCTCAAAATGAAGAAAACAGCCCAGGGTTTACAACCCACGGCAGATCAGTGCTTCTGCTTCAGAAGCCAGACTTAATTGGCTAGACCGTTTCTCCTCCCCAAAGCTGCAAGAAGGCAAATGAGACTGGTGTGCGAACGAGAGAGTCTTTACACGTCTCTGCTGGAAAGCTGTTGTACAATAAGGCCACTTGATGGGACTGTTGCCAGCAGAAATTGCACTGTAATGCGCTCCCTGTGCTCCAGTTACCCCAGACATCCTTCCTGTATTGCGCTTGAGCCCTTCTGTTACTAATCCTTGTTTTTGAGGTACTTAAATTCTCTGTGAAATGGCTTGAGAGCCATGGTTTGAAGCCTGAAGTGCTGGACAGATAGCCAGTAGCATTTGAGATAACACCCCCCACCCCCAGTGAATCTAAATAAAGCGAGCTTTTAATTAGAACACAAGACTTGTACGGATATGAGCCATGAAGGATTTTTTTTTTTTCTTGAAGTGACGAACTACAAAAGGAAAACAAGAATGTCTCCGAAAGTATTTTTTCTAGATGAACTATACACTATTCTATACTATATTGCAGGATTACTGTTTTTTTGTTTGTTTGTTTTTTGTGTGAGTGTATGATTTGTTGTGGCCAAAAATGCTTGATATTTCTGCGGCTTATTTCTCAAAATTTGACAGTTTTTCGTGGAAAACTACTCGAATTGGCGAAATTGCGACTGCACAATGTTTTACACGGCCTTTCGCAGTGATGTTTGTTGGTAAATGAGACCTTTTAACCGACTCATGTTCGATACATGTGAATCAAAGAGGGTTTGGCTGAATGTGTGTTGTGGCGATGTCACATGATGCGTCTTGGTAAAAATCTGTTTTTTTGTTGTTGTTTTTTAATTGCAGGCTCCTCCGAACATTGCAGAGTTTGCTCGATTTGTTTCTGCAATTGCGAAATCCTGTAGAGACTGTACATACTAAGAGGCAAATGCACAAATTTTTACTTTAGGACCACTTTAACACCGAGGGACTTTTAATCCAGCCCAGAGACTGGTACATCGTGTATTTATGTCTCCTTGTGTAAGTAATGGCATTATCGCCACCATCATTCTGTCACTTTAGGGCCTGACAAAAGCCCTAATAAAGTCGTGTTTATTCTGCTAATCTGTGTTTCTTCAAGGTATTGGACATGACCATCACCGTGCTTGCTATTTGAGAGGCTTATAACATGCTGATGGGCATTGTTTATCGATTGCTTGCAGTAGCCGTGCCAGGAGAGCGTGCGAGCGATTACGAAACTGATTTAAGACCATGACGCAGGTGACACAGAAGGCCGCTGTTGATTTAACTGTCAAAGCTGCCTACATTTAAATCTAAGAGGGGGGAGGGGGAAAAAAAACCAGGGCGATAGAAAATGAAAATACTTGGCGTTAGACATTGACGGGCAAAGTCACATGAAAGGAGGCACAGAATAAAAGGGAATTTTTAAAGACCTATAAAGCACGTAGTTAGAGCAGCGATGAGGGCGCTGGAATAGAGGAGTGTATGTTAGGAGTGGAGATGCTTTTTTTTTTTTTTTTAAATAATACTTTTCATCACACAGCACATCAGAAATATCACACTTTCACTATTTGCCAAGATCAAAGATCTTGTGAAACACCAAAAGTGTGAATTGTTATGTGAAGGGAATGCGGTTCTGGTTGTCTGTCGTGCTGGAAAGAGCACCTGATTCAGAGCGAAAAGGATCTGATTTTTT